>NC_029785.2:116537392-116537586 GCF_000816755.2 Arachis ipaensis | reverse complement strand
AACCACCCAAAACCCTTACAGAAAACCCCAAAACAACCACCCCAACCCCAACCATTATCCATCCAATAACCAACCCACAAACCAAAACACTTACCACCAACCCTCAACACCCTATAACCAGCCAATTTCACATGACTCTCAGAGAATCACTAACCTGGAAACCTTGATAGACAAAATGTGGAAACACCAAGAAA
>NC_029785.2:116526548-116527392 GCF_000816755.2 Arachis ipaensis | reverse complement strand
TGCACCCTGACCTAAGATCTTTTGTTATTTTCTAACTATAGTACCTTCTTAGGTTACAGGCGTGCCATGACCTTCGTAGCTCTCGCCCCTCGAGGTCGGACACCTTGTAGTAACCTTTTCCCAGTACTTCTACAACCCGGTAAGGTCCTTTCCAGTTAGCTGCTAGCTTCCCTTCTCCTGATCGACCTGCTCCGATGTCATTTCGGATTAAGATGAGGTCGTTGGTGACAAAACTTCGTCGGACTACCTTCTGATTATACCTTGAATCCATTCGATGCTTTAACGCTTCCTCTCTAATCCGAGCTCCTTCTCGGACTTCTGGAAGTAGGTCGAGCTCCTCCCTTTGAACTTGGGAGTTGGCCTCTTCATTATAGAGGATTACTCTGGGGGATCTTTCTTCTATTTCCACTGGAATCATTGCCTCCATCCCGTAAGCAAGTCGAAAGGGTGATTCTCCTGTGGTGGAGTGTAGTGTTGTCCAATATGCCCATAGGACTTGTGGGAGCTCTTCAGCCCAAGCTCCCTTTGCGTCCTGTAGTCTCCATTTTAACCCAGCCAGTATGACTTTATTGGTGGCTTCTGCCTGTCTGTTGGCTTACGGGTGTTCTACAGATGCGAATTTGTGCTTTATTTTCAAGTCAGCTACCAAAGTCCTAAAACTGTATCAGTGAACTGAGTGCCATTATCTATGGTGATGGAGTAAGGGACCCCAAACCTTGTGATAATGTTTCTATATAGAAATTTTCGACTTCTTTGGGCGGTGGCATTAGCTAAGGGTTCTGCCTCAATCCATTTTGTGAAATTGTCTATTCCTACAATGAGGAACTTGACTTGTCCTGACCCC
>NC_029785.2:116525629-116526094 GCF_000816755.2 Arachis ipaensis | reverse complement strand
GAGCTCCTCTGGTGGAGCAATATGGAAGTTAGCATGCTTCTGACATGGTGGGCACGTTTTGACGAACTCTGTTGCTTCCTTTTGCAAGGTTGGCCAGAAGAACCCAGCTCGGAGTACCTTTTTGGAAAGAGCTAATGCCCCCAGGTGGTTGCCACACATACCACTGTGTACTTCTTCCAGGACTTCCCTTGTATTGGAGGTCAGCATACATTTTAGGAGGGGTGTTGAGATCCCTCTCTTATATAAGATGTCGCCCCCTATGGTATAGTACTGTGCTTCTCGTATTAGCCTTTTTGCCTCATTCTTATCTATGGGAAGTGTCTCTGACTTGAGGTAGCTTATTATGGGAGTCATCCATCCTTGATCCTGACCTGATATGGTTAGGACCTTTTCTACCTCCGAGATCGATGGGCTTTGCAATATTTCCTGGATGAGGCTTCTATTGTTGCCCCCTGGTTTGGTGCT
>NC_029785.2:116523626-116524509 GCF_000816755.2 Arachis ipaensis | reverse complement strand
CCTTTGGGGTTAGGAACGTGGTCTTCTCTTGGTCGGGTGGGTACATTGGGATTTAGTTGTATCCTGAATAGGCATCCATGTAGGAGAGGTACTTGTATCCAGAAGAGGCGTCAACTAGGGTGTCTATATTCGAGAGTGGGTAGGGATCTTTTGGGCAGGCCTTATTGAGGTCGGTGTAGTCGGTACATATTCTCCACTTGCCATTTGATTTCTTCACCAAGACAACATTGGCTAGCCATAATGGGTACTTGACCTCCCTTATGAACCCTGCCTCCAGTAAGGCTTGCACCTACTCTTCCACAGCTTGGGACCTTTCTGGACCAAGCTTCCTGCGTTTCTGTTGTATGGGCCGAGATCTAGGGTATACCGCCAGTTTGTGGCTCATTAGTTGGGGATCTATACTGGGCATGTCTGCGGCCTTCCATGCAAAGAGATCGGCATTATCCTTTAGGAACTGTATCAATGGCTCCTTTAAGTCTCCCTTTAAAGTGGCTCCTATATTTGTTGTTTTATCCTGAGCATCTCCGATTTGGACTTCTTCGGTCCCCCCTTCAGGTTCTGGACGAAGTTCTTCACGAACGTGAACTCCACCGAGTTTAATAGTGTTAATTTCCTCTCCTCAGGGGTTGCCTTTAAGGTTTAGACTTTCGTTGTAACACCGTCGCACGAGCTTTTGGTCTCCTTTTATCGTGGCAATCCCTTCTGGAGTTGGGAACTTCATGCACAGATGTGGAGTGGAAACTACTGCGGCGAGCTGGTTCAGTGTTGTCCGACCTATAAGGGCGTTATAAGCTGAGCTCAATGGTGCACGAAATTGCAATCACACTTTTGCAACTCCGCACAACTAACCAGCAAGTGCACTGGGTCGTCCAAGTAATACCTT
>NC_029785.2:116522050-116522523 GCF_000816755.2 Arachis ipaensis | reverse complement strand
GGTCCCTAAATTTTAGCCAGAAAATACCTGAAATCACAGAAAAACATACAAACTCATAGTAAAGTCCAGAAATTTGATTTTTACATAAAAACTAATAAAAATACACTAAAAAGCAACTAAAACATACTAGAAACTATATGAAAATACCACCAAAAAGCGTATAAAATATCTGCTCATCACAACACCAAACTTAAACTGTTGCTTGTCCCCAAGCAACCAAAATAAAATAGGATCATAAGGAGTGAATATACAGTAAATTCCAAAAATATCAGTGAAGCTTAGTCCTAATTAGATGAGCGGGACTAGTAGCTTTTTGCTTTTAAACAGTTTTGGCATCTCACTTTATCCTTTGAAATTCAGAATGATTGGCATCCATAGGAACTCAGAATTCGGATAGTGTTATTGATTCTCCTAGTTTAGTATGTTAATTCTTGAACACAGCTACTTTATGAGTCTTGGCCGTGGCCCTAAGC
>NC_029785.2:116521518-116521846 GCF_000816755.2 Arachis ipaensis | reverse complement strand
TTGATTCTCCTAGTTTAGTATGTTAATTCTTGAACACAGCTACTTTATGAGTCTTGGCCGTGGCCCTAAGCACTTTGTTTTTCAGTGGTACCACCGGATACATAAATGCCACAGACACATAACTGGGTGAACCTTTTCCAATTGTGACTCAGCTTTGCTAAAGTCCCCAATTATAGGTGTCCAAAGTTCTTAAGCACACTCTTTTTGCTTTGGATCACGACTTTAAGCACTCAGTCTCAAGCTTTTAACTTGGACCTTCATGCCACAAGCACATGGTTAGGGACAGCTTGATTTAGCCGCTTAGGCCTGGATTTTATTCCTTTGGGCC
>NC_029785.2:116516725-116520085 GCF_000816755.2 Arachis ipaensis | reverse complement strand
GTTAAGAACCTCTCTTGATTCCAAAGTGGTTTTGGATTGTTCTCTTTCTTGCCTCTTAGAGTGGTTTGTTTTCCTTTAGGGGCCATGATCTTGGTGAGATTTTGCTCAGTGATCACGGAAAAACACACCAAACTTAGAGGTTTACTTGTCCTCAAGCAAAAGAAAGGAAGGGAGAGGAATAGAGGGGAGACATATTCGAATGGTGGAGGTATGGGGATGGCCGAACGTGTATTTAAAAGGGAAGGGGGTGGGTTTTGAAAATTTTGAAAAAGATATGATAGAAAGATATGATTGGTAAAAGATGAATCATGATATGAAAAATATGAGATTTTAAAATTCAAAAGATATGGAAAAGATATAAAGAAGTTAAATCTGAAATTTTGTTGATGCATCTAAGAATTAAAAGATGATATGATGAGTTGGAAAAGATTTGGAAAGAAATTGAAAAGATAAATAAGTTTTTGAAAAAGATTTGGAAGGGATTTGAAAGAAAATTGAAAAGGGATTTAGAAGATTATTAAATTTTTGAAAATTGAATGTGAGAGATGAAAATTTGTAACATGTCTATGCAGAAAATGATGAATTAAAACATGAAAGTTTTGAAAAAAATTTGAAGCGGAAACAAAATCTCCTCCCCCTGCCTTTTCTGGCGTTTAACGCCCATATGTTGGTCTTTTCTGGCGTTAAACGCCCAGAATGGTATCCATTCTGGCGTTTAACGCCCATATGTTGGCCATTTTGGGCGTTTAACGCCCAGCCAGGTACCCTGGCTGGCGTTAAACGCCAGAAATCTTTTATCACTGGGCGTTTTTCTAAATGCCCAGGATGCTGCAACTCTGGCGTTAAACGCCCAGAAAGGTATCTTTACTGGCGTTAAAGCCCAGAATGATACCCATTCTGGTGTTTAACGCCAATACCTCTTACTGGCATTTTCGAACCAGTGAGCTCTTTTTCTCTACTTTGTACTTTGAATCCTTCTGTAACTCTGTAAACTTCTACATTTGGACAAATAACCTTAAAGATAATTTATATGAAACTCCTATAATTATTATTTAAATAACAAGAACCTTTGCTAATGACTGGGTTGCCTCCCAGCAAGTGCTTCTTTATTGTCTTTAGCTGGACCTTTACTGAGCTTTAGTCTAGTCTCAGTTTTGAGCATTCTTGCTCAACATTGCTTTCAAGATAATGTTTGACTCTCTGCCCATTAACAATGAACTTTTTGTCAGAGTCAGCATCCTGAAGCTCTACATATCCATATGGTGACACACTTGTGATCACATATGGTCCCCTTCACCGGGATTTTAATTTCCCAGGGAACAATCTGAGCCTAGAGTTAAACAGCAGAACCTTCTGTTCTGGCTCAAAGACTCTGGATGACAGTTTCTTGTCATGCCACCTTTTTGCTTTCTCTTTGTAAGTTTTTGCAATTTCGAAAGCATTGAGTCTGAATTCCTCTAGCTCATTCAACTGGAGCAATCTTTTCTCTCCAGCTAACTTGGCATCAAGGTTTAGGAATCTGGTTGCCCAGTAGGCCTTGTGTTCCAGTTCCACTGGCAGGTGACAGGCTTTTCCATACACAAGCTGGTATGGAGAGGTCCCTATAGGAGTTTTAAATGCAGTTCTGTATGCCCATAGAGCATCATCTAGACTCCTTGCCCAATCCTTTCTACGGGTACTTACAGTCCATTCCAGGATTCGTTTTAGTTCTCTATTTGAGACTTCAGCCTGCCCATTTGTCTATGGATGATATGGAGTTGCCACTTTGTGGTTAATTCCATATCGGATCAGAGCAGAGTCAAGCTGTTTATTGCAGAAATGAGTTCCTCCATCACTGATTAGTATTCTGGGGATACCAAATCTGCTGAAGATATGCTTCTAGAGGAACTTCAGTACTGTCCTAGTATCATTAGTGGGTGTTGCAATTGCCTCTACCCACTTGGATACATAGTCTACTGCCACCAAAATGTAAGTGTTTGAGTATGATGGTGGGAAAGGCCCCATGAAGTCAATACCCATACATCAAACAACTCAATCTCTAAGATCCCTTGTTGAGGCATGGCATAACTGTGAGGCAGGTTACCAGCTCTCTGGCAACTGTCACAGTTACACACAAACTCTCAAGAATCTCTATAGAGAGTAGGCCAGTAGAAGCCACATTGGAGGACCTTAGTGGCTGTTCGCTCACCTCCGAAATGTCCTCCATATTGTGATCCATGGCAGTGCCATAGGATCTTTTGTGCCTCTTCTCTAGGTACACATCTACAGATTACTCCATCTGCATATCTCTTAAATAAATATGGCTCATCCCACAAGTAGTACTTTGCATCAGAAATTAATTTTTTTGTTTGCTGCCTGCTGTACTCCTTGGATATGAATCTCACAGCTTTATAGTTTGCAATGTCTGCAAACCATGGTACTTCCTGAATGGCAAATAGTTGCTCATTCGGAAAGGTCTCAGAGATCTCAGTAGGAGAAAGGGACGCCCCTGCTACTGGTTCTATCTGGGACAGGTGATCAGCTACCTGGTTCTCTGTCCCTTTTCTATCTCTTATTTCTATATCAAACTCTTGCAGAAGCAACACCCATCTTACGAGCCTGGGTTTTGAATCCTGCTTTGTGAGTAGATATTTAAGAGCAGCATGGTTAGTATACACAATCACTTTTGATCCTACTAAATAGGATCTAAACTTGTCAATGGCATAAACCACTGCAAGCAGCTCTTTTTCTGTGGTTGTGTAATTCTTTTGTGCGTCATTTAGAACACGGCTGGCATAGTAAATGACGTGCAGAAGCTTGTTATGCCTTTATCCTAATACTGCACCAATAGCATGGTCACTGGCATCTCACATTAATTCGAATGGTAATGTCCAGTCTGGTGCAGAAATGACAGGTGCTGTGACCAGCTTAGCCTTCAGAGTCTCGAAGGCCTGCAAACACTCTGTGTCAAAGACAAATGGTATATCAGCAGCTAGCAAATTGCTTAGGGGTTTTGCAATTTTTGAAAAATCCTTTATAAACCTCCTATAGAATCCTACATGCCCCAAAAAGCTTCTAATTGCTTTAACATTGGTAGGTGGTGGTAGTTTTTCAATTACCTCTACCTTAGCTTGATCCACCTCTATCCCCTTATTCGAAATTTTGTGCCCAAGGAAAATTCCTTCAGCCACCATAAAGTGACATTTCTCCCAGTTTAAAACCAAGTTAGTCTCTTGGCACCTTTTTAGAACAAGTGCTAGATGGTCAAGACAGGAGCTGAATGAGTCTCCAAATACTGAGAAGTCGTCCATGAAGACTTCCAGAAACTTCTCTACCATATCAGAGAAGATAGAGAGCATGCACCTCTGAAAGGTTGCAAGT
>NC_029785.2:116513729-116515464 GCF_000816755.2 Arachis ipaensis | reverse complement strand
GGTTCTGTGATTTTTACGATTGTTCTTATACCTTCGTGTTAACTTAGTCTGTTCTGTCGTCGATAGATTTGTCTATTGTCTTCTTACGGTTCGATAAGTTGATTCCTCACCCTTCTGTAACTTATTAAGTCGAGTTTCATCGTCTTTCGGTTCTTTCCTTGTTGACTGTCTCCTACTGGTTTGGTGACGGATTTTAGGGAGACTCCTATCATTCTCGGGTCTCTCCTTATTAAGACCGCAAGTTTACGGTCTTTTATCACTTTTTGATCGCAATTTGCGGGTTAGGTACAGGTCAAGACCGCAAGTTTGCGGTCTTCTCCCACCTTTTAACCGCAATTTGCAGGTAGGTTGGGGATTAGGACCGCAAGTTTACGGTTACTCCCTAGTCTGTGGACGTTCACGACTATCATTGGGAGGATTCTTCCGAAGAGGTTGGTGGAAACATCCTTTATTTGGACATCGTTGGTTCCAACTTCTTATGCTTCGGTTTTACGGAATAGGAGTCTTTGAGGCGGTTCACCTTGTCCTATTTGTTAAACGAGCGAAACGTCTGATAGAGTCCTGAGAACTTTACTTCTAAGGCAAACGTCTCCGTGAACTCGTTTATGGGAGAAGCATCTCTTTAAATTCTGCTAACTGTTTTGTTATAAGAAGCAATTGCTGATTAAGTTTAACAACTTGTTCTTGAGGACTAAGATTAGTAGATACTGCCTTAGCCTCTTCTTTCATGGAGGACTCACTGCTTGAGTACAGATGTTGATTTCTAGCAACTGTATCAATGAGCTCTTGAGCCTCTTCAATTGTCTTTCTCATGTGTATAGATCCACCAGCTGAGTGGTCTAGAGACATCTGGGCTTTTTCTGTAAGCCCGTAGTAGAAGATGTCTAACTGCACCCATTCTGAAAACATTTCAGAGGGGGATTTCCTTAGCATCCCTCTGTACCTCTCCCAAGCATTATAAAGAGATTCATTATCCTCTTGTTTAAAGCCTTGGATGTCCAACCTTAGCTGTGTCATCCTTTTTAGGTCCATGATGGAGAAAGGGAGATGATGTGGATTGTAAACAAAGAATTATTTTTATTTATTATTGTTATATTTTATTTTATTTATTTATTTTTTTCAAAATAATAGTAGTAAAATAAAAAAATGGAGATTAAAATAATTAATAAAAAAAAGAGATTTGAAAAAATTTTTATGAGGATTTTCGAAAAAAATGAGGAGAGAGAAAGTGCTTAGGAATTTTTGAAAAAGATATGATTTTAAAAATTTTGACCAAATCAACCTAATGAATTCGAAAATTATGAGCAATTAAAGGAAAGGATATTTATTTTATTTTTGAATTTTATGAGGAAAGAGAAAAACAACAAAATGACACCAAACTTAGAATTTTTAGATCAAAACAAGGGAAACAAACAAGAAAACTTTGAATGTCAAGATGAACACCAAGGACACTTTTTAAAAATTTTTAAGAAAATAAAAACATAAAGGACACCAAACTTAAAAATTTTTAGACCTTGAACACTAATAATTCGAAAATGTATAAGATAAAAAGCAACAAAAGACACCAAACTTAAAACCATGAAAATAGACTCAAGGAAAAGAAATTAATAAAGAAAAATAAGATTTTTGAAAAGAAAATAAAAAGACTCTAAACTAACAAAAAGGCAATTTTTCCTAATCTAAGTAACAAGATGAACCGTCAGTTGTCCAAACTCGAACAATCCCCGGCAACGGC
>NC_029785.2:116512030-116512449 GCF_000816755.2 Arachis ipaensis | reverse complement strand
ATAGTAAAGTCCATAAATGTGATTTTTGCATAAAAACTAATAAAAATACACTAAAAAGCAACTAAAACGTACTAGAAACTATATGAAAATACCACCAAAAAGCGTATAAAATCCGCTCATCACTCACGTTGACCACGATGTAGTCGATGTTCAACGTCCTTGAACAATTTCCTTTTCCAAAGGTGGTATGTAGTGAAATGTATCCTAGTGGTTGAATTGGGGTATCTCCGAGTCCGAACAGACTAGCATTGGCGAGTATGATGGTAATGACCATGGGATCATCATGCCCCGGGATGATGCCTGTTGCGTCTTCTTAGGTAAAGGTAATAGTGGGGAGGTCGGGTGACATCTCCCCTTCTCTGACATGATATACCTCTTTAAGGTGTCTTTTACGAGATGATTTAGAGATCCCTCCTCCT
>NC_029785.2:116496979-116497578 GCF_000816755.2 Arachis ipaensis | reverse complement strand
GCCCACTTAGTGTGTGTTTGGGCTGAGCATTGAAGATTTCACATGCATAGGCTAATCCTGGAGTTAAACGCCAGCTCTGGTGCCAGTTTGGGCGTTTAACTCCAACTTTTATGCCAGTTCTGGCGTTTAACGCCAGAATATGGTAGAAAACCGGCGTTTAAACGCCAGTTTGCATTATCAAAACTCGGGCAAAGTATGAACTATTATATATTGCTGGAAAGCCCAAGATGTCTACTTTCCAACGCAATTGAGAGCGTGCCAATTGGACTTCTGTAGCTCCAGAAAATCCATTTCGAGTGCAGGGAGGTCAGAATCCAACAGCATCTGCAGTCCTTTTTTAGCCTCTGAATCAGATTTTTGCTCAGGTCCCTAAATTTCAGCCAGAAAATACCTGAAATCACAAAAAAATACACAAACTCATAGTAAAGTCCATAAATGTGATTTTTGCATAAAAACTAATAAAAATACACTAAAAAGCAACTAAAACGTACTAGAAACTATTTTTGCTCAGAATTTCAGCCAGAAAATACCTGAAATCACAAAAAAATACACAAACTCATAGTAAAGTCCATAAATGTGATTTTTGCATAATGCATAAA
>NC_029785.2:116469964-116490502 GCF_000816755.2 Arachis ipaensis | reverse complement strand
TATTAGGTTCTAAGGAGTGTTTCAACACTTGGTAACTTGGATTAACTAACCCGGGATTATCGACCAAAAGTCCACTATAAAGAGCAACCTAGTTACAAGATATTTAGTAACCCAAAGAGGTACTGGGCATCAATGTTCTTAAGAAGAATTGTGAGCCAAGTGTCTGTAGTGAAGATGTGTTGATTGAAAATTTAGCCAAAAGGCTGCTGCAACACTTGACATTGAGCTACAATTGAAAAATAAGTTTCTAAAGCAAAGGAAATAAAGAAAAATCTAACAAGGATCAATAAACAATAAGGTTCACATCAGTAACTCTAGTTAGCATTGAGAGAGACATTTTACATCTGAAAGTTTATAATAATTGAGCTGCATTCTGTCTGCGTGAAATCCCATGATCCAAATTCAATTACCTGCTAATAAGGACATATATGCTTATCTGTCTTCATTCCTTTTTCTCATGTTTTAGTGCTTGCTTGGGGACAAGCAAGGTTTAAGTTTGGTGTTGTGATGACAAGTCATCTTATGCTAGTTTTACAAGCATTTTTCACTAGTTTTCATTAGATTTTATGCACTTTCTTGAGCAAGAAGTAAGCAATTGGATTGGAAATTCATGCATCTCCTAAGTCAAGTAAACATGGTTATTATTGTGCTTTTTCATAAGGTTTTGAGCTACTTTTAATGGATGTTATGAATGATGCAAATACCTTATGATTATAGCAAACTTTGAGGCAATTTATTTGATTGATTGTAGGAGAAAATGAGGCAAGAAAGAAGCAAGAAAGAAGAGGAGAAAGCAGGGGAGAAGCAAAACAGAAGAAGTAACATTGGTGGCCAAGTTGGTCCACCAACGTTACCTCAAACGTTGGAGGCAAATGCAAAAGCTGGTGCCCACGTTGGAGGGAACGTTGCCAAGCCAACGTTACCCCCAACGTTGTTGATGTAAAATGCTTTCTGGAAAATGGAAAAAATGTGGACGCGTATGCGTGTTATGCGCACACGCGTGGATTTGCAACTTTGACAATCCACGCGCACGCGTAGGTTACGCGCACGCGTGGATAGAGCAACGTTTAAGGGAACGCTACCAGTCCAACGTTGTAGCCAGCGTGCACGATCTGAGTTCAAAAATTCTGATTTTGAAAAAGTGTATCGATGCGCACGCACATGCAACGCGTACGCGTAAACCCAATTTCTGACAATCCACGCGCACGCGTGGATAGAGCAACGTTTGAGGAAGCGTTGCCACTCAAACGCTGGTCCAACGTCTTCGCAAGGCTTTCAAAAATTGGAATTTGGAGATTTGCATCCACGCGCACGCGTATGGTACGCGCACGAGTGAATGAGTATTTTGCCCCAAACGTGCAAAAGCGCAGGTCACGCTTACGCGTAGAATGGTAAAATACACCATCCACGCGTATGCGTAAGCCACGCGTACGCATAGATATGTGAACGTTGGCACTCCAATGTTGAGTCAAACGTTGATGATAGTAACCAGAATTGATTTCTCCAAGAGAACGTTTATCTCAATGTTGGCCCAAAAACGTTGACTCAAACTTTGACTCCAGAAATGCATAATTGGCACGCTTCTCTTCCAAGCTGCATTTAGAGCCAATCCAATCAACCTCAATAAAGATCAAGAGGCCCAATCCAAGAACCCAAAGGCTGAATTAGAAAGTGTATAAATAGAGAAGAATTTGATTTAGAGAGAAGAGTCAGTAGGAAATTTCAGAGTAGAGAGTTAGTTAGATCTGAAATTGTATTTTTCCTTCTACAACTTTTCTTAGCACTTCTCTGTAATTTTCTAACTTCTGGTTTTACTTGAGCTATGATGAACTAAACCCCAAATTCATTAGGGAGAGGAGCTCCATTGTAATTCCAATGAATCAATGAAATTCTACTTCTTCTCAATTCAATTGTGTAGCTATTGAGTATCTTCTGTTTTGATTGTGAATTATCTTCTCTGGAAGGGGATTTAATTCAGTGAATGCTTGTGTGAGCCTCGGAAGGAGAATCACTTGCATTAGAATTGGAGCTCTATCCTTCACTACTCTCTTTATCAACACCATTCGGGAGGAATTGAGATCTTGAGAGTTAGTGTGGCTTATGGATGAGAGAAATGTGCTCTAACTCTTCTCATGACAATTAGATCAAGGAATTGGCAAGATTGATTGTGATTAGAAAGAATGGATTGCCAAGGAATTGGGACCCAATCAATTTCAATCCACCATAGATCTACTCATATGATTGAGAAAGGAGTTGAGACTCATTTGATTCATGATGGGTTATGGTATCTCCAATCCCTGATGAATCACTTTCTTCTGATTTTCTTCATTATAGACTTCTCTGATTTCGCTTTTCAATTGATTTGTCTTGCTATTTGATTTCCTGCATCCAATTCCCTTTACAATTCCAACAATTTAAGTTTTCCTTCAATTTAGATTCTGCAGTTTTACTTCCTTGCACTTTAAGATTCAGTCATTTAAGTTTCTTGCAATTTAAGTTTTACCTCTTTTGGATTTCTTGTATTTTAAGCTTCAGCAATTTACCTTTCTTGTCATTTAAATTTTTGCTAACTTACTTCCAGCACTTAAATTTCTTGCTATTTACCTTTTGTTTATCAAGTTTCACTCAAATTATCATTTGTTAGCTTGACTAAATTCATCACCAAACAAAAATTGCTTAATCCTTCAATCCCTGTGGGATCGACCTCACTCCTGTGAGTTATTACTACTTGATACGACCCGGTTCACTTGCTGGTTAGTTTGTGTGGATTCGATTTTCCACCCATCAGTCCCTACTCGGAAGTACGCTAGAGCCCCGAGGGAGGAACCGGCTCACCCACCTTGCCGGATAGTTTATGATTTTGAAAATCTGCTCCATGTATTAAGTAAGAAAAGGAAATTTAACTTCACATAAAATTCTACAAATAATTTAGCTGCAAACCCACGGGGATGATTGTCATGATTATATTTATTGAACTATGATGAGCGGATATTTTATACGCTTTTTGGTGGTATTTTCATATAGTTTCTAGTATGTTTTATTTGCTTTTTATGCAAAAATTATATTTCTGGACTTTACTATGAGTTTGTGTGTTTTTCTGTGATTTCAGGTATTTTCTGACTGAAATTTAGGGACCTGAGCAAAAATCTGATTCAGAGGCTGAAAAAGGACTGCAGATGCTGTTGGATTCTGACCTCCCTGCACTCGAAATGGATTTTCTAGAGCTACAGAAGTCCAATTGGCGCGCTCTTAATTGCGTTGGAAAGTAGACATCTTGGGCTTTCCAGCAATATATAATAGTCCATACTTTGTCCGAGTTTTGATAACGCAAACTGGCGTTTAAACGCCAACTTTCTATCCTATTCTGGCGTTAAACGCTAGAACTGGCATAAAAGTTGGAGTTAAATGCCCAAACTGGCACCAGAGCTGGCTTTTAACTCCAGGATTAGCCTATGCACGTGAAAGCTTCAATGCTCAGCCCAAACACATACTAAGTGGGCCCCGGAAGTGGATTTCTGCACTATCTATCTTAGTTTACTCATTTTCTGTAAACCTAGGTTACTAGTTTAGTATAAAAACTACTTTTAGAGATTTATTTTGTACATCATGACATTTTACATCTGAATTTTGTATCTTCTACGGCATGAGTCTCTAAACTCCATGGTTGGGGGTGAGGAGCTCTGCTGTGTCTCGATGGATTAATGCAATTACTTCTGTTTTCTATTCAACCACGCTTGTTTCTATTCTAAGATATTCACTCGCACTTAAACATGATGAATGTGATGATCCATGACACTTATCATCATTCTCACCTATGAACGCGTGCCTGACAACCACTTCCGTTCTATCTGCAATAGCTTGAGTGTGTATCTCTTGGGTTCCTGGTTCACGAGTTTGATTGCCTCTCCTGACAACAGAGCGTTCAAATCCGTGAGACCAGAGTCTTCGTGGTATAAGCTAGAATTAATTGGCAGCATTCTTGAGATCCGAAAAGTCTAAACCTTGTCTGCGGTATTCCGAGTAGGATCTGGGAAGGGATGACTGTGACGAGCTTCAAACTCATGAATGTTGGGCGCAGTGACAGTGTGCAAAAGGATCAATGGATCCTATTCCAACATTAGTGAGAACCGACAGATGATTAGCCATGTACATGGACCATTTTCACTGAGAGGACGGATGGTAGCCATTGACAACGGTGATCCACCAACATATAGCTTGCCATGGAAGGAGCCTTGTGTGCATGAAGAAGAAGACAGTAGGAAAGCAGAGATTCAGAAGACAGAGCATCTCCAAAACCTCAACCTGTTCTCCATTACTGCATACAAGTACCATTTATTTTATGTTCTTTTACTTTCCGCAAACAAAATCATTTCATCATTAACATCCTGACTAAGAGTTACAGGATAACCATAGCTTGCTTCAAGCCGGCAATCTCTGTGGGATCGACCCTTACTCACGTAAGGTATTACTTGGACGACCCAGTGCACTTGCTGGTTAGTTGTGCGGAGTTGCAAAAGTGTGATTGCAATTTCGTGCACCAAACTACTGACAATTTTTGTATAATTCAACTTAGGCACTACAATTATTCTCTATAGGATTTCAATCAAATCAACTTCAATCTTTTTTCCATGAAACCAAGAGATCAAAAAGTTCCTTAATAGAGAACAATAGTATACTTAGATATAATAGTCTTTATGTGCTCACTATAAGAAAGTATCAGAATAGCGACCGATTTTAGCGACCAAAAAAATTGGTTGCTAATAGCGGCTAATTTAGCGACCGATATAGAATTTTTAGGATAAAAAAAAATATTGGTCGCTAAATCGGTCGCTAAATTATATTCAGCAACCGATTTTAGCGACCCACAAAATCGGTCACTAATAGCAACCGAATTAGCGACCGATAAGATTTTAATACAACTAGAATAAAGTTGGTCAATAAAATCGGTCGCTATTTTTTCATTTAGCAACCGAATTAGCAACCAAAATATAAAGTAATGTCTTTGGGACTGTTGGTCACAAAATCGGTCGCTATTTTTTAATTTAGCCACCGATTTTGCAATTGATAGTGAAATAGGGTGAATAACTGTTTGGTCGCTAAATCGGTTGCTAATTGTTAAGTTAGCGACTGATTTCAGTGACTAACAGAATCAGTCACTAATAGCCACTGAATTAACGACCGATTAGTTTTATACAACTAGAATATAAATGGCCGCTAAAATCGGTCGCTATTTTTTAAATTTAGTAACCGAATTAGCAACCAAAACAAAGAAAAGAATGTCCTTGAGACTCTTGGTTACAAAATCGGTCGCTATTTTTTAATTTAACGACCGATTTTGCAACCGATTTATAGATAAATAGAATAATGTGGTTGGTTACTAATTCAGTCACTAAAGTTATGGTCACTAATCCAGTCGCACCGATTTTATAAATTAATCAATCACAAAAGCGATCGCTAAGTTAAAAAAAAAAGATATTATTTAAAGGAAAATGCTACTTGTACAACAAAATTCAGCCTTTGGTCAGCCTTTAATATTATTTAATTATTTTTTAATTAAAACATATTCCTATTCTTTAGGATACACATTTATAATTAAGATTAATTTAAATTTTAAAAATTAAAATTTCTCTAACTTCCTACCCACTTGATAGTTAGTTACTATTTCCTTATTTTTTTTTTTCTTTCTCTGTAACATAGTTTTCTTCTTTCTTCTATTCTGCTACAAAAAAAAAAGAATTCAAAGTCAGTGCATTTAAAAAAAATTAATCAAACTTATTTATTGTACCTTTGATAAAATGCAGGATCTATTTTATGACTTTCAGTGATGAATGGTTGAATATAATTATATACACAAACTAAAATATTTTCAATTGTAGTTTCTTTTTCAATTGTAACACATCTAAAATTATTAAGTTATACAAAAAATATTTTTGAAACACATCCAAAATCATAAATTTAAAATTTAAATTTAAACATTAAAAATAATTGTAACACATCTAAAATTATGAAGTTATACAGAAAATATTTTTGAAACACATCTAAAATTATAAATCTAAAATTTAAATTTAAACATTAAAAAACAATTGTAACACATCTAAAATTATAAAGTTATACGAAAAATATTTTTAAAACACTTCTAAAATACAGAAATTGCACATGCAAAAATAATTTAACATTGCAATATATATGAAAATCTCTTCAGGCCATTTTATTTGATTTTTTATTTCAAAAAAAATAAAAAATTTATATAAAATAATAAAAAAAGTAATTGTGTGAGAGATCCATCCAAACTTTAGGTAAGTTTTTGGCGTCGACGAACGGCGACATTAATGCAAACGAACGGTGACGAGGAAGAGGAAGGCGGCGACGAAGATGAGTGTTGACGACGGGGAATGTGGCATTGTGAATGAGCGTCGAGAAGGAGAAAGGTAGCGTCGAGAATGAGCGTAGAAGAGGAAGGTGGCGCAGATGAACGCCGCCGGAAGATGACTTCTTTGGGTTTTCATGTGGGGCAAACGTGACTTTTCTGCTTTTTTGAGTGTTTTGTACGGGTTTACTTAATAAATAGATAGTTTAAGGTTTATTTTAGAATTTTAAAATCAAAATTTTAAATTTTGAATAATTAGATTTTTAGATATGAGCGTAGAGGTGGCGCAGATGAACGCCGCCGGAAGATGACTTCTTTGGGTTTTCATGTGGGGCAAACGTGACTTTTCTGCTTTTTTGATTTTTGAGTGTGGGTTTACTTAATAAATAGATAGTTTAAGGTTTATTTTAGAATTTTAAAATCAAAATTTTAAATTTTGAATAATTAGATTTTTAGATATGTATTTAAATTATAATATATTAATAATTAAATATATTAAATCTGAAAATGTACTTTTTGTGATTTGCTGTGCTGAATTGTGTTTTTGTTAGTGTGAGTTGAATGGATTTGGTGTTTTTTACATTAAGGATGTTAGAGAAAGTTTTGGATTGTTGAAGAAATTAAATCTCTGGTCAACCCGTTTGATCAGATGTTGATGGGAATGCTGTTTGAACTAGCTTGGTTGTGTAAAAGATTTCTCAATCTCTCCTTCCCTCCCTCTCTGTTTCTCTGGTTTTTCATGGTTTACCTTTTTTGAAGTAGAAAGTTTTCCATTATTGATGTGCTTTTTGCTTCAGTTAAAATGCTAAAAATTCACAGTTTTGGAATTTCCTTTCCCTTTACATAAACTTAAATACAATTTCCACTGTGCACATACAAATATTGGAGTTATTATGTGTTGGGGATCAGATCCATAACCACTCTATTTATACCAGTCGAACATTGCAAATTGCGATTGTCTGGGATCAGATATTGCCACTTTACTTCCAAAATCGAACTCTCTTCGGTGAGTTTTCGCACGTTTTCAGTCCTCAAATTAGGTTTTCGAATTTTTCAGATTAGGTAATCTCTACAAGGAGGGTGAACCTGAGCCTTATATCGGGAAGCTTATTAAGATATGGGAAACTGCTGATAAGGCAAAGAAAGTGAAGGTTCTGTGGTATTTCCGTCCGGGTGAGATTCGGAACTTTCTCGAAGGATGCGAGGTTCGCTGGAATGAGCTGTTCTTGGCGTGTGGTGATGAAGTAGGGCTTGCAAATCTAAATCCACTGGTAATTGGAACTTCCCTGTTTTGGTATTTTCTGTTTTTATTATTAATTGTTGTGTGCGAGGTTTTGCAATGCTTTCTTGAGAAATTTGCAGAGCCTGATGGGTGGGAATTGAGGTGGCTAGTATATAAGATTGAAGTGATGACTTAGTTTCTTTTGTTTGTGCTTCTATATTATCATTGTTGGAGTTGTGGTTGGCATTAGATTTTATGATAGTACTGTACTTGAATGTTTTCCCCCAATACTCTCTAATCTACTTTTTCATTATTATTATTTTTTTTGTTTTTGAGCTCTTCCGCTTGGGGAGGAGGGGATGGTTGGTGGTGGCAGGTGTATTATGGCCAAACCAAACCTTCTTCGCTTTGTTGTTTGTGTTTTAGTAGACTATATTTGCTAAGTGTTCTGGGGAAAAATAGACAATTATTATTGACCCTGTAACTTGTTTATCTACCACAAGAAAAAGAGAAAAAAAGGACAATTCCTTTTTAGGTGTGGACCAAGTTTGAGGATTGGTTTTTTGTCGTGTGCGTTGTTTTAAGATGCTTGCATTTAACAAAGTTGTAAGTGTTCAGATTCATATATATAATAATAACACAAACAAATCAAATTGTGCAGGGTGTGTAAGTGTTACAAATAAAAAATAAGAAAAATAATAAGAAGATAGCAACTTTTTATTATATTCTTCATCGTTTCATTAGCACATAGCAATTCCGAATAGACAAAGGTGGGTTTTCAATGGAGAACATTCTGGGTCTAATCAAACTACGCATCAAAAGAGGCACTAACCTCAAACCTTGTGATAGTGATTCCAGTGACCCTTATGTCCTTGTCACCTTGGAGGAAACGGTTAGAACTTAGAACTTATTAGAGCCCTTTTCTCTTTTATTTTTTTAATTTCTAATTTATTTTTTATGGCTGCATGCACCCCTGAACCTTGATTAATTGGTTTCAGTTGAGATCATATATTATCATCATGTGGATGCTGATTCTTGTTATTTATGTTATGTTATTCTAATTTTATCATTTTAATTAGTTATTTAATTTACAATTAGGTTTGTTGCTCATGTTAAAAATGTCTGAGAGAGGAGCATTCAAATCCTGCTGTTCCTCCTGCTCATCCCTCATTACCTCCTCAACCTAGTGGATCTTCTGGGCGTAAGAATCGATAAGAGATATGGGAACATTTCATTCCAATCGAAGGGATAGAGAAGTATGCAAGATGTAAAAACTGCAACGGTCAAATAATATATGCGGGGGGAACAAGTGCTATGCGGCAACATTGGAAGCGATGTTTTGAATCGAACAACGAACAGAACAAGAGACAAAGGATAGAAGGGGGAACAAGTGGTCTTATATCCTCACCGAGTGTTACAAAGTTTGACCAAGCAGTAACTTGAAGTATCCTTACTGAGATGTTTGTGACTGAAGAGCTACCTTTCCGATTTGTAGAAACTAGAAAGAAATGTGTTTCGAAGGCTCTTGCATAGCATGCAACCTAAGTTTAAAATCCCTTCGTGTACTACATTGGCCCGTGATATACTTTCTTTTTATGAAACAGAGAAAATGAAGTTATAAAGTAGCTCTCTCATCATTGTCAAAAAGTGTGCCTTACAACTGACACTTGGACGACATCGAGTCAAAATTTGACTTATATGTCTCTAACGGCACACTTTATTGATAATGATTGGAAGTTGCAAAAGAAGATATTGAATTTTTGTCGGGTTGAGGGTCATTCAGGAGAGGTACTTGGTAGAGCTATTGAAGGTTGTTTGGATGCTTGGAAATTGCATCAAGTTTTTACTGTAACGATTGATAACGCAACTTCTAATGATGGTGCAATTTTATACTTGAAAAAGAGATTAAATGCATGGAATAGTCTTGTTTTAAAGGGGGACTATCTTCATATGCGTTGTTGTGCTCATATCCTAAATTTGATAGTAAAAGATGGCTTGAAAGAGATTGATGATTCAATTACAAGAATTCGCAATGTAGTCAAATATGTCAAGTCATCTCCTATGAGATGTGAAAGCTTCAAAGCGTGCATTGAGCGGGAGAGCATCAATTATAAAGGGCTTGTTTCTTTGGATGTCGAAACTCGGTGGAATTCGACATATTTAATGTTGGAGGCAGCATTGAAGCTTCGAGCAGCGTTTGATTTGCTTGAGTTGCAAGATGATAAATATATTAATGAGATGAGCAAATCTTATGGTGTGCCTACAGATGATGATTGGAGTTATGCAGAGTCAATTTTACCATTCTTGAAAATATTCTATGATGCTACATTGCGCATTTCTGGGAGTTTGTATGTCACTAGTAATAAATATATGAAAGAAGTCTTTAGCATCGGAAGAAAAATCAAGTTGCATTGTGAAAATACTGATTTGAGCATAAGATTAATAGCGTCCAAGATGCAAAGGAAATATGACAAGTATTGGGGAACTCCAAATGTCATTAACATGTTGTTGTTAATTGCAATTGTGCTTGATCCATGTCACAAGTTGGATTTTGTAAATTGGATTTTGGATGAGACATTTGGTGTTGAAAAGGGAGGAGAACTCAAGTCAAAATTATTTACTTGCATGAATTCCCTTTATAATCACTACCAAGGCAAAGAAGATGAATCTCAAAGTAATCAAGATGCAATGATCAATGAAGAGGATGAAGATGATATCCTGAATATTTATTTGCAGTCAACTGGACGTGATTCAGATGCTAAATCTGAACTTGACAGATATCTGAAAGAAGATTGTGAGCCTAGAAACAAGTCGGCAGAGTTGGATATTTTGGGTTGGTAGAAGGGAAATTCAACCCGATTTCCTATTCTTGCACGTATGGCTCGAGAAGTTTTAGCCATACCGGTTTCTACAGTTGCTTCTGAGAGTGCGTTTAGTACAGGAGGAAGGATTATTGACCCTTATCAGAGCTCCTTGACACCATATATGGTGGAAGCTCTTGTATGCACTCAAGATTGGGTAATAGATGACCCTTTTGGACTAATTGAAAATTTTGAAGAGATTGAAAAAGCTGAACAAGGTAATATACTTTTTTTTCTTATTGCTTGTTTGTTACTAATTGTTAGTTTTCTATAATTAATGAGATATTTTTTTTCTATGTAGGGAGAAATTCTTCAAGAAATGTCGGCACGCTTGTTTCTCTTGAAGATGATTAGAATATTGTAATGGGCCAAAATTGTGTATTTGTGTTAGATTTGAATGAGTTTATTTTAACTTCATTTAGGTTAGTGTCATATTATATCATATTTTGAATGTTGTCATTGAACAAAAAGTAAGACGAGGAAGAGGAAGGCGGCGACGAAGATGAGTGTTGACGACGGGGAATGCGGCATTGTGAATGAGCGTCGAGAAGGAGGAAGGCAGCGTCGAGAATGAGCATAGAAGAGGAAGGTGATGCAGATAAACGCCGACGGAAGATAACTTCTCTAAATTTTCATGTGGGAAAAACGTGACTTTTATGCTTTTTTGAGTGTTTTGTACGGATTTACTTAATAAATAGATAGTTTAAGGTTTATTTTAGAATTTTAAAATTAAAATTTTAAATTTTAAATAATTAGATTTTTAAATATGTATTTAAATTATAATATATTAATAATTAAATATATTAAATCTAAAACAGAGATATTAATAATTAAATAGAAACAAAAATTTAAAATTTCAGTTTTATTTAATTTGTATTTTGAATGTGTATTTAATTTTAAAAAGACACTAAATTTATTCATAATTTTTAGATGTGTTTGTTTTAATTTTTTTAAATTATTATAATAAAAAATTGAATATTGTATAATTTTTAAAAGATACCTAATTGAATTGTTATCTAAATTACCCAACCTTACCCTAAGCCACCCACACCATTCTCATCTCCTCCAACCTTCTGCTCGCGTTCACGTCTTTTTCGCCGCCGTCTTCTCCGCGCCTCTCGCCGCCGTCTTCTGTACACCTCTCGCCGCCGTCTCCTGAGGTCCCGTCGGCGTCGTCTTCTCCGGTCGCGGCGCCATCTCCTCGTCGTTTTCTTCCTCCCACCGAAACGGCCGCCTCACCTCCCGCCTCCATAAGAAATCAGAAGCCAGCTCACGGAGGAAGAAGCAAATCAGATCTGTTTCAAAGAGGTAAATAAAAACGCTCTTTCTCTCAGATCTGTTTTCAGGTTTTTTTTTTATCTGTTTTTGTTTTCTTCGTTCTCTGATCTGATCATACGAACCTCTCTCTCTCTCTCGCTAATACCATCGTAAAGGTCTTCCGAATAGGTTTCCAGGCACGGATCTGGAACCTTCTCGAAGCTTCTTCCGTCTTACTGTTCCAATTTTGCAAAGGTAATCGCTTTCTTCTAATTCCTTTAGCTCGGTTATTTTGCAAAGGTAATCGAAGAGTATTTTTCTTGGCACTTGGTGAGTCTCTAGAGGGAGATCGTAATCCTAATTCCTAAATCCACATATATCTTCAACGGCTTAGCTCGGAGCAGAAGAACATCGCTTCAATTCTATCAGGTACCCTTGCTAGTTAACAACCGAGTTATACTCTGTCATAATATTCTATAAATTTTCATTCTTCAATATTTTACAATATCTTTTCTGTTTATAATATTTAGATTGTATTAATCTATCTATTCAATTAATTTCTACTACATAACAAAATAAAAAAGTCTTGATGGTAAAATTTCTTGTTGCTTGGACGTTTCAAGTTGCAGTTTACACTCCTCATAGGGCATTAGCAGATACTAAGTTCGAACATGAGCAAAAATTTCTTTGTTTTTCATCGTATAATTTCAAGTGGCCAATTTCAATTTTAGTTGCTGATTCATCTTATAATATAACTATAAGATGCCTAGAATTTCGAGGATAAACTACAAGTCTGAACTTTAATGCATCTTTAGATCTTGCCATTGATATTCTTTCATAACTCAATTGTGTTTTTATGCAGGTCCTAATTGACTTTGTATTGAGCTTCACTTCAACTCTACCAGAAGATAAAGCTGTTGATTTGTATGTTCTGGAAAGAGCTCTTCTTTCAATGCATTCGTCATGTGGGAATGTGGTAATTCATTATGCCCTTTTTCAATAACAATCCTGCTACGTTACCAACAGCATTTCTGCCAACTCTTATTATAACTGTGTTTAATGGAAGTGTCTTTGTGGATGTGTCTAATAAAAATGTCTTTTTTATAGCTGTGTTTAATAGAAGTGTCTTTATAGATATATTTTTTGGATTCGTCTCTTTATATGTGTTTAAAATATAATAATTAATCATTGTTGGCAATAAGTTTGCAGATAATATGTTGGTATCCTATACCTTTCCTTTCAATAATCCTAACTTGTATGCGCATATGCTGCAGATTAGAAGTGCCATTGTTTGTGTTTGATGTGCTTCAAACAAAATGGTGCTGTTAGAAATATTTCCAGTTGTGAATTGTGATTGCAGGCTTATTATATAGCTTTATGAGAACTATAAGAGTGCGCACACAACAATGTCTATTAGAATTTCTAATGAGTCATCACTAGTTTCAACCTTGGGGTTTTTATTTATTTATTTATTTTTAAATTCTTAAATTATATTTGGCTTCTAAAGAGTCTGTGACATATATTGATAATATATATATATATGTGGCGTGGATCTCCACTTGCACGTTTCCTCACCATTTTCTTATTCTTTATATAGCTTTATTGAATATGCAATAAAGCAATATGCAAAGGAATAGCAGGAGCAGGTTGCATTTCACCTTAATCTATTTCTCTTTTTCTCTGTTTTAATGTTTGTTTCTGTTTCCTTTATTGCACTTTGCATTTTTCTCTTGAACATAGGAAGAATGTGCAAGTAATGTCCACCGTCACTATGAACCAGTACCATATTTACGAAGCTATTGGTCGTGGAAAATACTCGGTAACCTTCTTCCATTTCCTTTTTTTTTTTCGGGTTAAACTTTTCTTGAATCGAACTAAATGATGTAGATTTATTAATCTTTCTTTGTTCTTGTGGATTTGCAGACCGTGTACAAAGGCAGGAAGAAGAAGACATTGAGTATTACGCCATCAAAAGCGTAGACAAGTCACAGAGAAGCAAGGTTCTTCACGAAGTAAGTCTTTTCGTTTTTCACTCTTACATGCTCTAATTCCTTAAAAGTATATTAAGGGTTGTTAACTAATGCTTTTAGAAAATATAGGTATGAAACTTCTGCTCACTTATGGTTGTTCTTGGAGTATTGCGTTGGAGGAGATTTACTTTCTATATTACGGCAGGTAACCAGTACTTGCACTGCTTGTATTGTACCTTCATTATTTAAATGAGCTTTGAGCATAGAGGTATGGTTGTCTACATTTACATCGGTAGACTGAATTTAAATAGGTTGAATTGGCCAGCTTAACAATCAAATAGAACACGCCCTCTTCTTTCCATCTCAAATATCACTTTCACATTAACTTGCCATAGTATAGATATAAAAATAATAAAAAATAATTATCATTTATGTGGTCACAGCCATGAATGTAAAGCAGATCTTGTAATGTAAGAGGCTCATGCTGAAGCATTAGCAAGAACCAGGGATTGCCTTTTGTATGTGATGCATTTTTTGAAAACATAAATTCAGAAGATCTATTTCCCACAAATATATATATAGCTAGATCCAATGGTCTAATATCATAAAATAAAATAAAAACCATAGGCCGAAAACTTAAGCACGTTTAAAACAAAAACATTTTAGCTAAACGGTGGTTGCCAATGGCTTTCTTTGAATTTTGATGAGTGGTACGGCAAATTATATCTCTTGTCCTCATTGACAGAAAAAAAGTATTCATTCATCAACTACTCTAAAAAAATAGTAGTAGTACTACTACAATAATTCATGAGTAATTATGAGGGTGTATTACATTAAATGCCTAATGAAAATGATGTTAATGAAAGAAAGGTGGAGGTGGGGGATATTTGGACCTCAGGAATCAATGCTTTAAGGAGACAATAGAGACACAATTATATAAATGTGACCCGTAAGTTCATATATTTTTGCTCCAGGGATCAGATAAGAACAAATAGAGGCTACTTTCTAGTTTATTCAAAACTCACCCTGCCTTATGCAATTCATTCATGCTATATTTTCATAAGTAAACCTAAAAGATTTTATATTGATTGGTTTAAGTAATTTTTCAGTTTTGAATTTGGTAAATAATAAGAAACTTGGAACTACAGAAAAATTTTGGTGATTTTTATTGTAGTCCTAATGATTGTTCATTAAAAGAAAAAGACTAATTGAACATGGGTGAATTAGCATTCTTTTTTTTTTCTGTCTTTACATGTTGATTTTTGGTGCTGCTAATTTTGACATTATATTATACAGATAGTACAGTGGATAAAAACCTCTGTTCATTCTGCCTGAATTATAATTTGGTTCCTTCTGCTTGTGATTCTAGATTATGTGCCTAGAATTACAGGAAGGTAGAAGAAATATTAGAGATAGTACTGATGTGGTGTATGAATTTCCGTCATATTTAACAAGATTTAACTACCATGGACTTTATTATTCTGTGCAGGCGAACCAAGAGACACTGCAGAAAGTCTGTGACATAGTCAAGAAGCAATTGGCACTGCCAGAGGGTTCAAGTGTCACTGGAGAGTCCAAGTTTGCTACCCTTGGAGCTGATTCTCTTGACAGTCTTTTTACATAGAAAAATTACATATCTATTTCTGTTTTTACATAGAATTATAAAAAGAATGCTCTTTTTTTGTTATGTAGTTAGATATTACGAATTTAATATTAGAGATTTAATAACCCAATAAAAGATAATTATATACATATTTTTTGTTATTGTTTAAGTGTTGTTTATTTTTATGTGTTAAGGTGTAGGTTTTGTGTTGATGGTTTTTCAATATTTGATGGCTTAGATGTAAAAATTTAGTAAAAAATTGATAATTAAAAAATTAGGATCAACCATGGAAATTTGGTCACTAGAATGTTTGGTTGCTAATTAGCGACCGATTTAGAGAATGAAATATTGGTTGCTTGAATTTGACTTAAAAATTTCATTCGGAGGAGTTTTAGTGAACTTTAAAAGTAATTGAATTTTGATTGAATGGTTTCGTTTTGCGACGTCTTGGAAAAAGTTAAAGAATTAGTTTTAAGGATGAAATTGGGATTGGTTTTGGTTTAGAAATTGATTCAGAACTTCTAATTTGTATGATTTGATTTTGATTAGATTTAGAAACTTTATTTGATTAAATTCAGTTTAACAAAACAATGATTGTTAAGGATTTATAATGAACTCAAGAAAACGAGATTGGTTGTCGCTCCCCTAAAGTCCAGAGGCCTTGTTGACGGGTTTAACTAATAAATAGTTTCTCTTTGTCTTTTGAAAGAAGAATTGGTTTAAGTGAAATTGTTTTAAAAGGTTTTGGAGAATGTCACAAAGAGCTGATTTTGGTTTTAAAAGAAAGAAAGAACGAAAAGAAAAGGAGAGAAGCAGAGATTATTGTTTACCTACTGAAAACGAGCAGAGATATGGTGGTGAGTCCACCGAGATTTGCTTTCCAGAGATACATCGGCCAATCCAGGGGATGGTCGCACCTGTAAGACAGTGGTTGCTTTACAGAGGTTATCGCTAGATACATTGGCTAGAGAGAGCCTCACCTGTAAGACAGAGGTTGCTTACAGAGGTTATGTTTGCATACATCGGCTCAAGAGAGTCGCACCTGTAAGACAGAGGTTGCTTATAGAGGTTATGACACTGGAAACCAAACTCAGACAAAGGTTGCTGAGTTACGTCGGGAGCGGGTCGAAACCGACAAATAAGCTCATTAGCTATACTAGGGATAAACATGCATCATACTTGTTGTGATTGTGTCTTCTATGATTGTGCGTTCTTGTGATTGGATTCTGTGTTCTATAATTGTTGAATTGGATTGTACTTTGTTGACTGTTATTGCGAACCAAATATATATAAAATAAATATAACTCTACACCCCGACCCTACTAAGAACTCCTCAGTTCTTACCCCCTATCTCCACCCCTTTCACCTACAGGTGCAAAGGTTTAGTGCGGAGCTACAGGAGCATAGAAGATTTTGTTTACAAGTTAAGTTCTTAGATTTTATTTTTCCCTCGTCGTTTATCGTTTTGGTTTTTTAGAGGGGATAGGACTTGTATTTAAGTATCTTGAAATAAGTCTATGTAAATAATGCTACGTGGCTATATATAATTTTGTGATTAAATGATTTAAAGTACCGACTCTTCGTTTTCTTGGTGAAAGTTTCGGTTCGTATTCACGAAGGCTCAATATTAAATAAACATAGTATATAATTAAAGGAATAGAGGTAAGTGATGCCTGGGCTTTTAGTACGATTATGGGGTGCTAAAAGTTAGGGTGTTACAACATCCTACCCACCTAATTAAGAATTTTGTCCCAAAAATTCTGATCCAGTTACCTGATAATAGGTGTGGGAGTCACTTCCCATTTCGGATTTCAGGCTCTCAAGTGTGTTAGTTCCTCAATTCCAACTCGACTACAAAAAAACCTTTACTAATGGTACTACTCTTCCGCGCAGTCGCTCAACGTTGGTATCGTGCATTCTAACTAAAAGTACTTGAAATGTTAAATCTTCTTCTAATTCAACTGATATGGTAGTAAAACTATTTGATACGTCGTTGGCCACCAATCCGCCTTAATACTTCAAACGGCTCAATACACCTCGATTTCATCCCCTTAGTCTTGATTGTCCCTCAATTCCAGTCTATTGAAGCAACCTTGAAGAATGCGTAATTTCTTTCCTTAACATATCCAGGTTTTCTCTCTCAGTCTGCATAACTTTTCTATCAGTTTTGTGTAAGACCCGGTTAATTAATGGCTAATTAACCCATATATGAGAATTTATTCTAGAAAGCCAAAAATGATATTTTTATGGCTTAATATGATAGAGGAAATTGAGACGAGAATTTCGGTACCAATTTTATGGAAAACGGACCAAGATTGGACCGAACGGGCCAAACCGGTCCAACCGGACCCAAAGTGGGCCCTTGGCCCAACATAACTAAACCAAAACCCTAGTTTTCAGCACTCTCTCTCCTCACACAACACTAATACACGCTGAAAAAGAGAGGCCATGGAGGGAAGAACACTCTCTCAAGTTCTATCTCTCACTTGATCTTCAAACCACCATAACTTTTGATCTAGAGCTCCGATTGCCGCTCCGTTTGCGGCCACACGTTTATCATGGAGAGCTCTGCAAAACCCATACAATTAATCTTGAGGTAAGCCACGTTTTACTGTTCGAAATTCCAGCCCTTGATTTCGAGTTTCATGAGCAAAAATATTGAGATTTTGGGTTCTTTGATGTTATAGGACCCAACTCTCTTGAAGGAGAAGGTTAATCTTGTCTCCTTGAACCTTGGGTATGGTAAGATTATCAACCCTAGTGTAATTTGTTGTTCTATGAGGTTTGGGCATTGAGATGTGTATGGGTATGATGATTGTGGCTTAGGTTGTGTATATGTGAATATTGGAGCTTGATTGGTGATTTTGGAAAGCTTGGAAGAAGAGGTTGCTTATAGAGGTTATGACACTGGAAACCAAACTCAGACAAAGGTTGCTGAGTTACGTCGGGAGCGGGTCGAAACCGACAGATGAGCTCATTACCTGCACCAAGGATAGACATGCATCATACTTGTTTGTTCATATTTGTTTGTGAGTGTGTTTTCTATGATTGTGTGGGCTTATGATTGGATTTTGTGTTCTGTAATTGTTGAATTGGCTCGTACTTTGTTGTTTATTGTTGCTGACCAAGTATATATAAAATGGATATAACTATACACCCCAACCCTACTAGGAACTCCCCAATTCTTACTCCCTATTTCCACCCCTTTCAGTTACAGGTGCAAAGGCTTATTACGAAGCTGCAGGAGCACAGAGGAATATGCTTACGAGATGAGTTGTTAGAATTTATTTTTCCCTCGTCTTGTTAGTTAGAGTTTCATTCAGAGGGGGTAGGTTTTGTAATTGCTTTTGTATGTAATACAACAATGTATTATTAATATGAAGTATGTGAATATGTGTTGTTTGTTCTTGTAGAAAAAGTTATAAGTTTTAGTAAAACCATCGATAGGTTTACGCATAAAGGCTCAATATTAAATAGATAATAAAAGGAATTAGGTTAGTAACGCCTTACTTTTGGTACGATCATGAGGTGCTAAAAGTTAGGGTGTTACATTCACTGTAAAAGAATTAAAAAGAAATGGCTAGATAATTCTGTGTAGTTGTTAGGGGAGAACTAGTTTCAGTTGTTTGTTACTCGCTAAGCAGCTAAGATCTTAACAAAATTTAAATGAGAGATTATTTGATGTAATAGAGATTTAATAAAATTTATTGTATCAAAAAAGTTAAATCGAGATTATAGTTATTATCAAAGTTGCAAAAATCGAACCGGTCAATAAACCAATCGAATGACTGGTTTAATAGTCTAATAGTCTAACCAGATTCAAACCATGATCGAACCGATTTAATTAAATATAAAATAAAATTTAATATTTCATAATTTCATATAATAACTTTTCTTTTGAGCTTGTTTGGAAAGTATTTAAGTGTAAGAAAAGAATTCTATTTTCTTTAAGAAAAGAATTCATTTCTATTTGAAAGTCAATTCCATTGTTTGGAATGACTTTAATATACTAATAGAATAGAATGCAATTTCTTAGTTTGGAATAACTCTTACATGAGTTAAATTTTCTTCTTTTACAATTTTGTCCTTAACAAAATTATTTTATTAAACATTCACTTATTTAAATAAGGATATTTTTTACATTTGACATGTTAAGTTAAATTGACGTGAGAATTAATTTTAAAATCAAACCTTTTTTGGCCTAATTTGTAAATAAGGAAAAAGTGAGAATTGAAATTCACAAAGGAGTTTAAATCATTCCTTTGTATTTATTCCAAAACAAGGAGAAACATTCTAATTCTTGAATGAATTTTAATTCATAGGTTTTCAAACAAGCTCGTTTATATTTCGCTCACTCACTACAATCACATGCACAGACAGTGAGAAAAGGCTAAAAAATACAAACACAAAAATAAACATTCAATCTTGGGATTTTTTTCCGAAATAAACAAAAAAATTTTATTTCCTAAAACAAATTATTCCAACTTTAGATACCACTATATAAACTCATGGGACCTTCATTTTGTCGTTTTTAGAATTTTCTATCACCCAAATCTCCTTTCTTCCATCTTCATTTGTCGTGTTTTTACTGTCTTCTCTGCCAAATCTTCTGTCTTTCGATGCCTGTAAAAATTTTTATCTACTCTATCATCAGTTTCAGGTTAGTATGCTCTTTTGTTATCGGTTTTTCAATTTAAGTTATTGTTTATAACATATTTCTTTATAGTTAGAGTAACTTATTAGTTAATTGTTAGTTAGTTTAATGAGAATTGTTAATTTAAATTGTGATTAAGATGTAAATTAGTTGAATATGTAGTTAGATTAGAATATGTATGAGAAGTTAGTTTGATTGAATTATCAGTTAATTGATAACTAGTATGTTTATATACTTAGTTGTGATCATGTAGTTAGTTGTAGTACATGTTAATTAGTAAACTTATAAACTGATTAAGATGTAAGTTAGACAATTAGTTTGAATATGTATGATAAATTTGTTAATGTGAAAGGAATTAAATTCAGTTTATTTTATTTTATTAGAGTGTAGTGATGGAGCAGTAGCTGTTGGGGTACAAGCATACCCTGTATAGACTGGATCAGGTTGAGCACATAGCAGACAGACTTAATCGAGTGGTACATTTTTATCATTCTTGTTTATTATAATGTAATGAAAGGTGAATTTGTAATTTTATTTGTTGATCTTATTTTTTTAACTTGTTTATTTTGTTCGTTAGGTGTCTCGAATCTTACGCACCAGACGA
>NC_029785.2:116460955-116469831 GCF_000816755.2 Arachis ipaensis | reverse complement strand
AACAGAAAGTAAATTCAGCTCAATTGCAATAACTAAAAGAGAAATTGAAGATCTCAGGGGTTGGATGAGACTAGAGAACAAGTCCAGATCTCAATTCTTTCCTTGATCCAACAGAAAGCAAATTGCAGAAGAAAGAGAGATGAAAGCAGTAAATGAAAACTCAGATTCAATTCTCAATTATTTGAAATTATGCAGAAAGTAAACAAGAGAGATCTCAGATCAAGAATGAAACAGAATTTCTTCAATTCTCAATCCAAGATTCAAAACAAAGAGTAGAGAGTGCAGAAGTAAGAACAGAGAGCAAGAGAATTCAATTCTCTTCTCAATCCCCAAACCCAAAGTTAAAATCTAAAAATGAGCTCTCCAAAATGAAAATTAAAGTCTCTAAAAATCCTAAGAGTAAAAAGGTAGAAGAAAAGTAAAAAGAAAAAAAAGGGTGCTCTCTAAATCAAACTAAGGTCTATTTATACACTTCCTATTTTTGGATTTTAGAATTTGGAGTGGGCTTTTTAATTTGGTGAAGAATTGAATTAAATTGGAATTTTGGTTGAATTTTGGCCCATGGATGCCACTCCCAGGGCAATGCTCGGTTGTCACCAAGAGCACAGCATTCCCTGGGACTTGGCCGTGTCAATGATGCGTGACAAGCTTTTTATTGGGCAGCTCTTCAATGCTCGATTATCCATGAGAGCCCAGCATCCATGTTGCTTGTGTGTTGCGCACCAAACTCCCTTGGTGCTGCCTCCCTTGCGTGACAAGCTCCCTGGACCATGTCAAATTGCTAGCGCTCCTAGCTTTGGTGCTGCCTCAACAATGCTGGGTGAATGGGGAGAGCCGAGCATTAGTTTGCTGGAATGGGGTCTCAGGTTCGAACCCTGGTGGAAGCACTTCAGCGCCACTTTGCCTTGTGAAGGAAACAAAGGTAGCGCACCTCAGCTCCATGGTTCGAACCTTGTTAAGTGCAATTCAGCCAATTTTTGCTTGTTTTCCTTGCAAGGAGCGCTCCTTCATTCCCTTGGTTCATGAGTTCAAAACTTGATGGCTTCATTTCTTGGAATTTTGCTTTGAATTTATTTTTGAAGAAGCCCGATAAAGCTCACTTAGTGAACTGAGCTTTATGCTCTTGCCTTGCTTTCTTTGATGCTCAATTCACTAAGTTAACTGAGCTTTGTGCCTTGCTTCCTCTTTTTGTTCTTTGTGAAGCTCGGTTCACTCACCCAACCTAGCTTTCCTTCTTTTTCAATGATGCCACACTTTTGCAAGAAAGTGCATAAAACCTAATGAAACAAGTGAAAAATGCTTGAAAAGCTAGCATAAGATGACTTGTCATCATAGTTCCACCGGGGATAGCTGAGGTTGAAGCCTCGGTGGCAATTGTATGTCCGCTCCTTTGCTTTGCTATCGTCGAGTGACATCAAGTTGACCGGGTTGTGCGTCAATTCAGTGGCCTACAGCATATTCCGACCAGGCCACTAAACATACGTCCTCGTCGTTACGTAACCGATACCTAATTCAAAACAACAGAAAAATTTCTCAGAACCATGGTCTAATAAACAAAACAACAACATAACATAGACAAGTGTAATATACCTTTTATAAAACAAATTGTCATCTACTTCGGTCGGATATCTGTAGTAAATTTTTTCACTCTTTTCGTGTGTTGCTGTCTAACAGAACGCGATATCAAATTCTTCAACGTTGTTGACTATTGACATCCGGTGTCAAGTAAGTAATTATTGGTTGCCCGGACTTAAAAACGATAGAACCTTCTTCATCATACACTATTTTACCATCATAATGAATGGATAACAACGGATTGATTAGCATTGAAGAGAAAAAATGTCAACATGAGAACCAAAGAGAAGATTAAAATAATGGTATTGAGCTTGGTTCTCCACAAACCATGCTTTTATTTGCCGAAGTCAAGGTGAAGATCGTCGAGGGTGTGGTGAACTTGCTTAAAACTACAAAAAAAAACATATCATGGTATTTAAAATTGGAATAATTTGTTTTAGGAAATAATATTTTTTTATTTATTTCGGAAAAAAATCCATCAATTTTGCAACAAACAAAACAGAACAAGTAAACACATAAAAATACAATTCAGAGCACTATGAGAAACAAAAATTAGCAGCATCATCGCTCTATCTGCTATCTGTCCCTGCACATATATTCATCATATTAACACCTCTCCCTACAACAAAAAATCAAATGTCCTCCCTGGCCATTACCAACTAAAATTCCAAGCCTCAATAATTGGCTCATTGCTAGTCAAAAAGTTATGAACCTTCAATTGTTAAAGCCTCAGGGGTTTTAAGTTCACAAATGTTATGTTTCTTTTATGAATAATTCCATTACAGAAAGCGAAACTCCACGATTAAGATTCAAGAGAAACTAGCTGCGTTTTGCATTGCTAAAAGTAATCATTCATATAATTAACTACAAAATTTGAAACCTAGTATGTAAAGAAAAAACATTACACATTAAAATACTTAACTTTCTGGATCCACATTGCTTCTAGAAACTGCAATGATTTGAAAGGCTACATAGAATATGTGACAAATGATAATTGGATGTGTCACTACTTCAAATAATCTCTCTTTCAAGATAAGCTCTCCTTTATAAAGGACTTTGATACGTGGTTAGAAGGGCATTTTCGTCATTTTGGAGTTAAGGGGCAGAATGGTAATCTTGTCATATTCAAGGATCTGAATACTAGAAGAATTGTACCATGCCAGTCTTGGACATCAAGAAGACCAAGAGTCCGTCTCAAAAACAGTGGTGCTGAAAGGGCGACAACTCATAAGACCCATTGGGCTAAGTCAGGACAGCAAGAAGCCTAATAATGCTTTTCAAATTCAATGAGAGGCATAATTTATTATTAATTTTCGAATTTTTAGGCATTTGTGTTAGTTTGTTTTGTTGTTAGAGTTTGTTGGAAGATTTGATTTACTTCTGATTAGCTTAGTAGTATTTTTAAGGATTTTAAATTTAAATCAAATCTGATCTAATCTAATAAGATTAAATCTGATTTAAATTAGTTATCATATTTTTAGGATTTTAAAATTTAAATCAAATCTGATCTAATCCAATAAGATCAAATATGATTTAAATTAGTTATCTTATCTTATCTTTTAGCTAGTTTGTTAGGGATCTATTTAAACACCTTTTGGTGAGACAATTTAGACAACTTTGATGAATAAAATTTCCTTAGTGCTTTATGCACGTCTTTTTTAGTGTGATTAAGTGAGGTGAGTGATTTCTTTGCTTGTTGCATGGAGAAGATTGAGTGATTCAATTTTCATCCCTCTTATCTAGGTTGTCAAGGACAGGTTTTTTGAAGGTCTAGTAGGGAGTCCCTTCTGGTGACCTAGGTTGCTAAGAACAGATTTCTTAGAGGTCTAGTAGGAAAACCCTTATCTATCTTTTATGTTTCCGCTGTGTCTTGGGTATACCTTTATTGAATAATCCTTATCTATTGTGATAAAACCCCTAACTCCCAATCTATTCCTTATCATTACTTCCTTTTCAACACTAATTCTTACTCTTCTTTGTAGTTAGTTGTTGTATTTGCGTGTTTTATTGCATTATAGTTAGACTTTGTGCATATTTTACCACTACTTGGTTGAAGTAATGATTTTCTTTTCAAGAAACTATTTTAGGTATTTCACTAATTTGAATTAAAATTTTTGTATTGAACTTGTTTGGAAAAATATTACATTGGAACATGGTTTAGAGCTTGAACATACAAAACCAGTGAGATTTTGAGCCTATTCGATTGGTTGTATTTTATCAACCAATATTTTATTTTTTGTGTATGTTGTTCTCTCTATAATTATGATCTTTGTCTTGCTTAATTCTATATATCCATTGTTTGATGTATGCATGCACTTATATGATTGAGGCCTTGTTTCACTAAGCTTACATACCCATATGGCCTTAACCTTTTTATTATCCTATTTCTTACCATTCTTGCTATTCACAAAATAGTGTGAGATCAATGTTGAATTTTTTTCTTCGCTTTGCTTACCCTCTACAATATGTCAGAAGAGTTAATCACATATAAAAGTTTAGAACTCAAATGCAAAATAAAATACATAAAAAAATCTTTCACCTGCTAAAAGGTAAATAAATGTGTCATCAACAGTATCCGCAAATGGTCTTCGTCCACCCAACTCAACTAAAAACACAAATAATTCTAACAGATGAACATTTGTCCATCGGTTGTCCCACGATCTTATAAGACGTATGTCCTCGTCGTCACGTAACTGATACCTAATTCAAAACAACAGAAAAATTTCTCAGAACCGTGGTCTAATAAACATAACAGCATCTTAACAAAGACAAGTGTAATATACCTTTTATAAATCAAATTGTTATCTACTTCGGTCGGATATCTGTAGTAAATTTTTTTCACTCTTTTCGTGTGTTGCTGTCCAATGAAACGCAATATCAAATTCTTCAACGTTGTTAGACAGTTGACTTCTGGTGTCATCTACGTAATTATTGGTTGTCCGGACTTAAAAATGATAAAACCTTCTTCATCATACACTATTTCACCATCATAATGAATGGATAACAACGGATTGATTGACATTGTAGAGAAAAAATGTCAACATGAGAACCAAAGAGAAGAATGAAATAATGGTATTAAGCTTGGTTCTCCACCAACCATGCTTTTATTTGCCGAAGTCAAGGTGAAGTTCGCCGGAGGTGTGGTGAACTTGCCTAAAACTACAAAAATAATAATAATAATAATAAAACATATCGTAGTATTTAAAATTGGAATAATTTGTTTTAGGAAACAATATTTTTTTTATTTATTTCAAAAAAAAATCTATCAATCTTGCAACAAACAAAACAGAACAAGTAAACACATAAAAACACAAACTAAAAACACAATTCAGAGCACTATGAGAAACAAAAATCAGCAGCATCATCGCACTATCTGTTATCTATTCCCGCACATATATTCATCATATGAACACTTACTCCCGTCTCGAAACAATCAAATGCTCTCCCTGGCCATGACCAACTAAAATTCCAAGCTAATTGGCTCATTGCTAGTAAAAATGTTATGAACCTTCAATTGTTAAAACCTTAGGGGTTTTAGGTTCACAAATGTTATGTACCTTTTATGCGTAATTCTATTATAGAAAGCAGAATCACGCCATTAATATTCAAGAGAAACTAGCTGTGTTTTGCATTGCTAAAAGTAATCATTCAAATAATTAACTACAGAATTTGAAACCTAATATATAAAGAAAAAACATCACACATTAAAAATATAACAACCTGCATTTTTAAAAATTTAAATATGAAAAAAGTTCTAATTTATTTTAATAATTTGGACTCCTTATTTTTAGAAACAAACTTATTAAGAATAATTTAATTAATTTTTTTTAATTCAAATTTTATTTAAAAAAAAGATGATTAATGTGATTATTATAATTTTAAATTTAAAATAATCATTTATGGTGATAGTGAGTATATATGAATATGATGAAAATTGATTTTTGGGTTGTTTGGTGGTGCTATAAAAGATATGATAGATAGGATATTAAGTTTGTTGCTGTATGTGCTTGTGATAAATGATGGTTCATTATGGATTGATGAATTATTGTGTGCTCGAATGATGATGATCGATGATTTACTATGTGTATGGTTGATATTAAGCTCCTATGGAAAGAAGTTATGTTTATAGTAGTGCAGAAAAAGTATATGGTTAATTAAGTATATGTGCACTTGTGAAAAGGGTGAAATAGTGAATTTGAACTCCTGGGACTGTGCTAGTCACTTTGGTAATTTTGATTAGTCAAAATAAAGTTTGAATTGTGGTTTTAGAGGAATATTAGGCTTGAATATAGAATTTGGTATGAAGGGTTGTTAGATTACCTAATGCAGAATTTTCTGCATAATTGGCAGCAACTTAAAATAAAAATTGAGAGCAATATAGACATGACTTACGATCCAAATTATTTTTCTATCAAACTTCAAGAAGTCAAGATTTCTCTGTAAAAATTTCAAAGGATTCGGCCAAGTGGTTTGGAAGATATGAATTTTTGAAATTTAGTGGTTGCTGCAGAAATTTCTGATTTTCTGGTTCTGCAGTATTAACTTCCAGCCACTAGAACTTTTGATTTATTTGTTATTTTGAGTTGCTTCCAAAGGGATTTTGAAGTTTGTGAGTCTATTTTAATTGAGTACAAATTTTATGTCCATAGCTATTTTGTAGAGTTAGTTATGTTTCTTGGAAGCAGGGCTGTTCGCAGAAAATTCACAACCAATTACTAAAAACAGGGTAGCACTTCCAACTGACATTCAATTAACCAAACGAGGCGCTATGAATCTGAAATTTAGTTGTTTTGAAATTTAAGGGTGTTGGGTGTATCCTCATCAAAATTTAGAAGTAATGGATTAGATTTGAATTTATTATAGATTTATCAAAAACAGAGCTGCTTGTATTTTTTTCTAAATTCTCTTTAGTGCGGCAGCAGATTTTATTAAGTTGGCTATCGGATTTAATTCTAATCCAAACGTGTAAAACTTGATTTAGACCCAAAGGATATATCCAAATTTGGCAAAATGTAAGAGCTTAGTTAAACAAAGGTGTGTAGGTTATTCCTAGGACACGTTTAAAGCTAAGCGGTGATGCGGAGGTACGCCTGGCACTTTTAAGCTTCTTGGTGATGCGGAGGTATGCTTAGCTGTAAGGTGAAGTGGAGGCATAATGGAAAGAAAAGAAAGTGGGAATTAAAGAATGGAAAGGATACTTAGATGAGAAGAAAAGGGAAGTAAAGAATGAAATAAATAATTGAGAATTATATGTTAAACGGGCCTTTCGCCAAACTGCTAAAACGAAAGTGTCCGCCTAACTGATAGCCTGAGATTGCTAATGCGGGAATGTTCGCCTAAATGATAGTACTGTTTCTTACTGTGATGCACATTAAAATGCTATTATGATGAGGCCAAACTGACACGGGTAACCGTGACGCCAAGGTGTCTAACTGACATAGTAAAGGAACCATATTCGGGGTTCACTCCGAGTAATGTCAGGTTGCGGGTAGACAACCGACGCATGAGCTCATGGTCTGCTTAGGACAAACATGCATCATGTTTGCGTATCTGCATTTGATTATGTTTGTTTATTTGTAATTGTATTGTTATTTTGGTAACTTGCTTGTGTACTTGATTAGATATTTTACTTATGCTGTGGATTTAATAATGTATTGAGGACTGATATTTGTGTGTGTGATTTAAGTATATTACTCATGATGCTAGCTTATTTAGATATTGAGGAATGTTGTTTAGGGGTGAGAAATTATTAATGTTACTAAGATTTTGGTTAAGTAGCGTTATTTAAAGAAAGAAATTTAAAACTGTTTTAAGTAGAAAAATTGATCAATTAACTATTTGCATTTACTTTGTTATTACAGAGTTCACGTTCCTACTAAGAACGTGTGACTTCGTTCTCACCCCAAATCTTTTAAAAAACCTTTTCAAAGGTACAAACGGGATAACTAATCGGAAAGCTACAGACGAATAAAAGACTTGTTTGGCTAGTTGCTTCTGGATTTATTCCCCTCACCCTTGATATTTTAAAGTGTTTTTACATAGGGATAGGGTTGCAATTGAGTTTTGTATGAACAATTATTATGTATTAATAGTAATTATGTGAGTATATGTTTATCTGACATAGCTGAGCTTGAAGTATATAACAAAATAAAAAGAAATTTCGTTTTTCTGAAAAACTATCGACAAATTAACGTGTAGAGGCCCAATATTAAATAGCTAATAAAAGGAAAGTAGATTAATAACGCCTAAGCTTTTAATACGATTATAAGGTGCTAAAAGTTAAGGTGTTACAAAAAATACTTAACTTTCTAGATCCACATTTCTTCTAGAAACAGCAATGATTTGAAAGGCTACATAGAATCTGTGACAAATGATAATTGAATATGTTACTACTTCAAATAATTTCTCTTTCAAGATAAGCTCTCCTTTATAAGGGCTTGAACTTGTGATGGGGTGCAAAGATAATCGAAACATTCAACCTTAAAACAATCTGATCTTATAAAGGCCAATCCTCAGAGAATTATATTCTTAATAACAGGAAATCATCACCTGCAAAATCAGAATTTATGTTAGTATAAACAATAAAATATGTAAGCATTTTCACTCTAAAATAGATGACACATATATTTAGAGTATTTATGTTAGAATAATTTTTTGCATTTCTAGAAGACTTTGGTAATTTGAAACTTGTTTGGACTTGTGCTTGAAGTTTTCTCACAATTTGGTTTGAGGAATCTAAATTTATAACATCATGGATTACTCTACCAATAAAATAAATAATTTGCACATTTCTTTTGTAGGATACTTTAAACAATATGCAAAAACTTTGCTTCTGCATCCTTTTGATGGTTCCAAAAACGTGTCACTTTTTATTGCATGCTTCTTAGTAGTTCTCATTAGTAAGAGAGAAAGGATTAAGAAATCATCTATATTATCAAAAAACAAAATGAGTGAAAATATGAAAAATGTCTTACCATTTTTACTATTCACGAAATGGTGTGAGATCAATGTTGAATTTTTTCTTCCCTTTGCTTACCCTCTACAACATGTCAGAAGAGTTAATCACATATACAAGTTCAGAACTCAAATGCAAAATAAAATATACAAAAAATCTTTCACCTGCGAAAAGGTAAATAAATGTATAATCGCTTCAATTTTCTTTTGTAATAAAAAAATAATTTCATTAAGATGATGAGAAGGATAATAAAAATTGGCTGATAAGGGATACCCAATACAAAAAGCAAAAACAACAATCAGTTTGAAAATATTCAGTAATTTTACTTGTTCATTTCTTTTGTTAG
>NC_029785.2:116459466-116460073 GCF_000816755.2 Arachis ipaensis | reverse complement strand
AGAGGGGTAAGATGAGGCAGGTGTACTCCAATACACAATGATCCTCATGAATCAACAGTGCATAGAAGCCAATGAACTTTTGACATTATGAATCTAAAGAGAGCACTCTGCACTATAATACACTTACTGAAATTAAACAAAAAACACTTTCGCATATAATGCATTTTTAACTGGGGAAAAGGAGTAAGAATGCATAGAGAAAAAGAGAATTATATGAAACAACTGTTGTGTTGCAAAATACAAACTACTAAAAAAGTTCAACTACAAACCTACCTTCTTTCCAGCAGGCTGTTGCAGTGAGTGTGTTATATCAGCTACCTGGGATAAACAGTAAATAAATATTTGAGTTTTCCAAGGGGAAAATGGCATAGAGGCAGTGGCAAGAAACTTCACCATGACCCAAATATTAGAATAATGGCAAAAGGACCTGTGATGAGTAGTTCTCTAGAGATACGGCAAAAGGAATAATGAAGTCAATCTTATTCTCATAAATTGGCAAATGCATTCCGTCTGGTTTTTTTCTTAATTTATTCGCATATTGAATATACAACAATATTATTCCTTGGGGATGATGTGAACAAAACACTCCAGTATAATTGACAAAATA
>NC_029785.2:116457577-116457897 GCF_000816755.2 Arachis ipaensis | reverse complement strand
ATCTTCCGACATTATATTTTACAAGTTTAGTTTTGATTTCTTGTCATGTGAAGGTCCTTTCCCTCTTATCCATAGCATGTGCTGTGTTGGTTTTACTAACCAACATCACTCTTAGAATTACATAGGTTCAATATCTCAGCCCACAGTGCCTGTAATGAGTAAAAACTCTTATACTAGATGCAATTCTGGGAAACAATAAGTAAAAGAGTTCCGCATTTCATGTAGTTATCATTATAGCGAAACATTTTGAATGACACAAAGTTAGATCATGTGTATTAGATAAGAAAAAGGAATTTAACTTCACACAAAATACTACAAAG
>NC_029785.2:116455743-116456025 GCF_000816755.2 Arachis ipaensis | reverse complement strand
ATTTCTCCTGCCTTGAGCCATCGCTAGAGTTTGTCCTAGAAGAGTAATATAACCAGATAACAGATTATAATTGCTCACTTAAATGCAAAGATAATGAACAAGTCTAGAATATGAAATTGACGAAGAAGAGGAATCAGATTTCAATTTTGAATTTCAACCACAACAACAATAAGAAGAATCAAACAGAAATTGCAGATCAAACACGAATTCAAAATTCAAATCCAGAAATTCAATAAAAAATAACTCTAAATCCAGAAAATCAAGTACGCTTAGAGACAATTG
>NC_029785.2:116453881-116454527 GCF_000816755.2 Arachis ipaensis | reverse complement strand
AGAAAATAGAATAACCTGTTAGGTGAAACTGAAGAATAACATTGGATTTATCACAACCAAATGAAATTTAGGGCTAGTAATTCTATCTTTACACCTACATCAAACACCTTAATGAAACTGAAGCAGCAGTGGAGGCTTACACGGTGAGAGAGAGTGAGATCGGAGAGAGAGAGAGAGAGCTTGAACAGAGAGAGATGCCGAGGATAGAACGAACGTGAGCGACGCCGGGAAGAGGACCGCGACGGAGCTGAGGCGCACCGGCGAGAAGAGGACGAACGTGAGCGTGGGTTCTGTGAAGGTGAGCGACGTCCACGGGAGAAGTGGGATGCTAGGGTGAGGCTAGTCCAGCAGCGACTTGAGGGTTCTGTGGCAATGCCGGCGGCAACGACAGCCTCTGGGCGACGGAGAATAGTTCGGCGATGGAGAACGTGGGGGGTGAGAGGCTGCTAGGGCAATGTCTCTCTTCTGATGTATGGGGCTATGGGTGAGTCACTGAGAGTGGGTTCGGGTAAACGTTAGCTCTTAGCAGACCGGTTAATAGTCGGTTCCATCAGTTTTTTATTTACTAATGATTTTTCATCACAACGGAATTAACTAAAGGATTGGTTCTTTGATTAATTCAGTTGAACCGACTACTTAAGTTTGA
>NC_029785.2:116437423-116437896 GCF_000816755.2 Arachis ipaensis | reverse complement strand
CTTACAATAGGGCAATTGACTTCTCTCATCCACTCCAGATTACGTGGATCGACAATCAAATCATCTATATAAAAAGGCAACAAATTTAATCAATTCCGGATTTTGAAAATAGAATGATAGAGGATAATCAATTGCAGTGCTGACATTCTTTGAACGAAGTTAAACCTCAAATGCATGTTAACAATTTTGATTATAGGAGGGAATGTGCTACGAATCACTTAAAAAAAATATATAGATTCAAATTAAATCATATATGTAAAAAGAACGTAAGATTAAAATGAAACTAGAACACATGAAAACAGAAAGCAATTCATGATATTGAACATTTTCAAAGAGTAACATCATCCAACAGCATACAGAAGACCTCAAAAAGATATTATAACTCACTGTATACATCATCCAAAAGCATACAGAAGACCTCAAAAAGATATTATAACTCACTGTATCCAAACATAGTTCCTCTCTCACAAACC
>NC_029785.2:116430488-116435922 GCF_000816755.2 Arachis ipaensis | reverse complement strand
ATTCAGTAAAAATGTATGAATTTTGATGCGTTAAGATGCTACATTGTGTAAAATAACATCGAGCCTAGTAAAGTTTGAAACCGTACCTTTTTTAATTAATTCCGAATCTAAACGTAGATGAGGAGAAGAGAAAAGATAGAGTGAGATCGGTCTAACGTAAGAGTGAGCACTTTGATTGATGAAGAATGGAATCGTTCACTGCAAAAGAATGAAAAAGAAATGGCTAGATAATTCTGTGTAGTTGTCGGGGGAGATGGCTATATGGAATCGTTCGGCAATTGCACACCCCTAATAATTGCAAACCGAACACCCCTGCCCCAGCCCCCAATAAACCCCAAACAATACCCACGGTACATTACATTACGTTAAATTTTTAGTTAGTGAAACCTTTAGTACAAAAATTTCTCGCTAATACAATTTGCAACATAGTTCAGTCGTTAAATAATATTCAATCTCTATCATGAAATGAATTTGAATTCTTCAAAATTGAATCTATGAATCATCAAGGTTCTGAAAACCGAACCGATCATCGAACCGCTCGAGCTACTGGTTCATCGGTTTAGAAGTTCAACTGGTTCAACCGTTGTTACCGATTCGACCGTGGTTGAATCGAAAAAACCGTTTTATAATAAAATATAAATAAACACATGAAAATATAATTATAGTCTAATGTAAGCTTTAAAATATCATTCAAAGAAAATGTTTTTCTGAATCTCTTTCAATAAACATTTACCCACTCAAAAGAATCTTAAGTTGTTATATGAGTGCTGAGATAGCAGAACCTAGGAAATTGGCTGCACCTTAGATGGCAGTTTTGCAGGTTTTTTCACTTTAGAAACCAGGGACAGCTGCAAATCAAGCTCAAATATTAGCTAAATATATATCAAAGAAAGTATGGATCATATTAACATTGGAGAAATGGAATACAGTTTGTAAGTACCTTGCTAAGTAAATCTGTAGGTGGTTCATAATTAAGTCTCTTGTCATTTGATTCCTATAAAGACAAAAGAAAGAAAGAGGGGGTAGGAATTCAAATAAGAAACATACACAGAATGATTCATTCACATCTCAAATACAAGCATAAGATTAGTACATTACCAGTGGATATACTTTGATACTTCGGAAGACACCTCTTTCACCTTTGTTCGATCGTTGCTAATAAAAGCACCACACCCAGTTATAATCAATAACTTTACTTTACTAACAAATAAAACATGAAAAATTGAACCTATTCAAAAATCAGTTTTACAAACCGCATCCTCAGGCTCTCCTCGGGGTTTGTTAGTCATTCCATATTTCTCCTGCCTTGAGCCATCGCTAGAGTTTGTCCTAGAAGAGTAATATAACCAGATAACAGATTATATGTCACGGCCCAAAATGAACCATGATCGGCGCTCAGGGAAACAGTTCCCTAGCAAGCCTATCAGACTCAAATATAAATTAAATAAGAAAATTACAAATATTTTAAAGAAATTTACAGTTTCTAAAACGAATAATTTCATATTTTTATTAAAAGGTAAAATAAATAGATATGGATAGATCCTGCCTGTGACATATGGAGCATATGACGTCTAAGAACTCAACAAAAAAGAAGTACCAATTGCAGATCATTACTCTTGAATAGAAGGCTCACCAACACATTCAATAATCAATAATCAGTAAATTAAAATAATAAAATCACAACACACACAAAACAGCAGCATAGCAAAACCAAACAGAGAAATAAATTTCACACACCAGAAATGACCAAAACACACAAAGAAAATAAAAGAAGAAAGCTACAAACCCTAAGATGGAAGATGTGGCGTGACTGAGTGTCGCGGATGACAAAGACCGCGGCGAGTAGGACGATTGAGAAGTAGACAGCGGCGCAGCAGAGAAGTGGATGACGGCTTGACCGAGAGGAGGAGGAAACGGCGGCGCTTGCGATGATTCTTCCTCTATGTGAGCGCGACGGCGGCGAAAGAGAGCACCTTCGAAGCTAGAAGCCTTGAACAGAGCACGAAAGGGGAGACACCGAGAGAAGGAGCACCTTCGAATGGGCTTCGAACGGGACAGTGGCTGCGGTGAAACAGATCTAGCGCCGGCGGGACCGTGGCAGCGCGAAAGGGAGGGACTGAGCTCGCCGGCGTTGAGAGGAACGGCTAGCTCGAGGGTGATGGGAGGGACGAAGGAGCGTGTGCTGCTGCGCCGTTGGAGATTTGGAGTGGGTTAGGGTTGGTAACGCAAGAGTTGGGGAGGGGGTTACTGAATGCTAAACGGCGCGTTTTGAGTGTTTTTGGGCAAAGCAAAAAATCGGCCGGGTCTCGGTTCGGTTCGACTGATCGATTACCGGCCGGTTTAACGGTTCAACAATGGTTTTTATTTTTTCCGGTTTTAGCATAAAATCGAATCGTAATTCTCACCGGTTTACGGTTCAACTGGTTCGATCGGACAGTTCGAACCGATTTTCAGAACATTGTGAATCATACAAGTCTAGAAATTATAGGGTAGATTGCAAGTGACGTAGACATTCATTATGACCCAAAAATTTTATGTGATGTGTTTCTCTAATATGCTATGAACTGAAGTTTGAATCGAGAAAATAGAATAACCTGTTAGGTGAAACTGAAGAATAACATTGGATTTATCACAACCAAATGAAATTTAGGGCTAGTAATTCTATCTTTACACCTACATCAAACACCTTAATGAAACTGAAGCAGCAGTGGAGGCTTACACGGTGAGAGAGAGTGAGATCGGAGAGAGAGAGAGAGAGCTTGAACAGAGAGAGATGCCGAGGATAGAACGAACGTGAGCGACGCCGGGAAGAGGACCGCGACGGAGCTGAGGCGCACCGGCGAGAAGAGGACGAACGTGAGCGTGGGTTCTATGAAGGTGAGTGACGTCCACGGGGAGAAGTGGGATGCTAGGGTGAGGCTAGTCCAGCGGCGACTTGAGGGTTCTGTGGCAATGCCGGCGGCGACGACAGCCTCTGGGCGACGGAGAATAGTTCGGCGATGGAGAACGTGGGGGGTGAGAGGCTGCTAGGGCAATGTCTCTCTTCTGATGTATGGGGCTATGGGTGAGTCACTGAGAGTGGGTTCGGGTAAACGTTAGCTCTTAGCAGACCGGTTAATAGTCGGTTCCATCAGTTTTTTATTTACTAATGATTTTTCATCACAACGGAATTAACTAAAGGATTGGTTCTTTGATTAATTCAGTTGAACCGACTACTTAAGTTTGATTTTTAGAACATTATTTATTATATCATGCTTGTTATCATGAATTAAGATTTTAGAAGGAAAAAAAAATATTTTTTTATTTTTTACTCTTTTCAATTAGAGGTCATAAATGATTTCTCTTTTTTCAGTTTTTTTATGGTATCTCCTAAGGTTATGGATTCATCGTTATTGATTAATAAATTGTTATATATACAAGACAAAATTTAAATCATCGACACTTATTTAAATGAGTGCTTTAATCACATGACCAACCCAAGTTGATTAGAGAGCACAAGCGTTTCAGTCAATCTAATATTCTCAAAGTTATTTAATGAAAAAAATTCATAAATATACTTATTGCGTCTCTAAATAAAATTGCAAAGTTGCTTACAGGCATATGGCATTATGGCACATAAACTTTAGTTGTTCACTAAAGATTTGCAAAGCGTTGAATTGATCGAAACATCATATACAATAAGAAGAATATTCAACAATCAAATTCCAAGTCTTCCATTTTTCTTCTTGTTGCTTTTCTCAACTATTAACATTCTAGTTAAATGTCTCCTATCTCATTGACTCATTCATTTCAATCCCATTACATTAGGTTAAAAAAATTATAAAAAAAAAATATTTTAAAAAAGCCATTTGCATTAAGTTTATACTAACGCTTGTGTTTCAAGACAGCATTTCTGAATCACTTTCTACCATTTATTTGACAGTTCAAAAGTATAATCCCACTACAAGTTTGTACCTTGTAACCAACAGATGGGTACAAGCAACAAGTATGAACGAAACTAGCCGTGTAACGTTCAACAAATACCTAGTTAGTTATATCAACAAATGAGCAAATAAATTAAGCCAAAGAATCATATTCAGTATAATTTACTTTTCTACAAAGCCTATTTTCGATCATATCTTGAGAATGGGGAGCCACCAAAACTAGGCATCAACAACATGGACAAATTAGGCTTAGGCACATGAGCATCAAACAACAAATTTTTCCACCCATTACTTCAAATCAACCTTGCGCAACTCTGGAATTACAGGAGTTGCCAATCATCCTCATTGTTGCCTGCTTCGTTGGCAACATCCATAGCTACAGAATCATCGTCTTGGAATCCAAGGTTGCCACCCGGCGAATTGTTACTAGCGGTTTGCAATAAGAACCTCCAAGACTGAGCTACCGTGATTAATAGGGCACCATTTGATTCTTCAGCAAGCTTGGAAGCTCGGGAACAGAAGTCGTCAAAATCATCTGACAGCCACCATTAACAAGCAGATGATCAGGGTCAACAGAAAGCTTAGACGTTAACCAAGTTATTTTAAGCCATGAAATTAAGGCAAAGAAACCAGCAAACCTTTGACTCGGCAGTAAAATCCAATAGCCAAGGATGGGTTGATTGAATCTAGGGGTATGTGCCTGATAACACTGGTAGAAGTTTCGCAAAGTGAGACAAAGAATGAACGAAATAAGAACAAGAAGAAAATCAATACTGGTAATAAGCCTACTTGCTATGGTACGAGGAGGTACTAGTCTCTTGGGATTCCCCATTGATATTGACAACCTGAAAAACATTAAGATTGTCTCTTGACAGTATCATGTGGCTCTTGCCACCTTCAACTCATAACAAGAAAAAGTTATTAATGGAAATCCCCCTGAATCATGGTGCTTTACCCACCAATGACGCTAAAAGTAAGATTACTGTAAAATTAAAACGTCATGTGAAGGAACCAAATGCTGATCCACTTTTGTGTGATGAGAAATTCCTAAGAGTTGCTTTACCTTTTCTAATTTATCATAGATGATTACTCATACACACAACTTTAAAGAATATCAGATTATTATCCATAATAATCCAAACCAATTTTGGACAATGATTCATCCTGATTCCATCACTACAATCATTGCAGATTGTGTTTAATTTGACCAAATCATGTTTCGATTGATATAATTTATTGATACCTAGATGGTTTCTTGGTTTTTCACTTTTATTTTTTGACTTATCTATTTCTTTTGAAACTAAAGGGCTACTACCTGCCCGGTTGAGAACACAAGATGTACAGGTTTACTAAATCAACAATGGAAATAAACATGGAGCAACATATACTTAAATTAATACAGTGCATTAGTATATAACCTATATGACAAGTTCCAACATCCGAATAGTGCAATAAATTAATAAAGTCAGTAATTTTTAAATGGCAATTATTTGTTGAGAATAATGTACCTG
>NC_029785.2:116406808-116429326 GCF_000816755.2 Arachis ipaensis | reverse complement strand
TAAATAAATAAATAATAGAAAGCAAGAATTAATATATAGAGGGTTTTTTTTTTTTTTCTTCTTTCTGGGATACTACAAGAACTTCTATTAGAATAGAACTGAGATTACAAAAGAGGATAAGCCATCTTCACATCCTCATATACATACAAAAGGTATATTTAAGACGTGAAAATCTCAGCTAAATAACAACACATGCTAATCCTTTTAAATATTAGCTAAAGGAGATTATACTAAGGTACAATGTGGCAATAGCTTAGTTAAATACAACCATTGGATAAAAAGCACAATACCTGAGCTACAAGCATCTGGCTGCTCCGAAACATACATCCCCAATTAAAATCACTAGTATACTTTGAATCTCCAATAGCATCAAAGCCTATAGATATGTATGTACATTAATATTTGTGAATGTAATATCTAACATAAAGAAACATCCTAGAAAGCGTAGTGTATATTTGACAGACCTTTCCAATATGTTACTAAGATTTTTGAAGAAAAATCTTGCTCAAGTGCAGCAAACTCGTTACTAGTATCTACATTTGCAGTCGATTCTTGTTGTGAAATATTATGGCAGACACCAGAAACCATATATCACCATCAGAACTTGAAATCTCAGTCCTCCCTGTCCCAAGTACACGTTCTTGAAATCTCCTCATCGAGCCACTGTTAACAACTTTCCACACAGCAGCTGCCCACCCACTATTTCCAAAATAAACTGCTTTCTTTTCAGAAGACAATGGTTCACTATGCGTTTCAGAGACCAAAAAACCAGATGGAAAGAAGCCTGACCACAAGGAAGCGTTAGGATACTTACTTTCACCAGACCCTACTTTCAAAGAAGCTGGCACCTGACTGTTATCTATAGTCTCAACTGAGCTTTTAGAAGAACATGTTGCACCAATGATCCTCTCACAAATACTCTTCAATACCATTATGAACCACAAAAAACATGAGTTGGCTCATAGGAAAAAACCGAGTGTAGGCCAATATCTGCAGGTGAAAGGGAAACAGACCTGAAAGGCATCCAAAAACATAAGCTTGTAATCATTCAAAACAATTTAGGAATTGAAAGATTCAGCCAAGAAACAATTAAGAGCTTTCTTTATTGAGCTATTTAAACTATCCAGCAACCAAAAAGGAAAAAACAAAAAAAGGAATATTTTGAGCTACCACAAACTAACACAACTAAGTGAACCAACAACATATGTTGTCTCGACTAGCTAAAAAAAAACAAAGGAATCAATGGATATTAACATTATCATCCACAACTCGTTAAGTATCCCCTAATCATAATCTTGTTGAAAGAGAAAATCAGAAAGTCCAATTCCCCAAATCTACAGAACCATCCTTTACTAAACACGATAAACGCATTACACATACATAATCGATGCCCAGGATCAATGATGCCATTTCACACATTAAGAATTTCCATAGCACAAAACATGAATCTTCATTGCAAGGGGAAAAAAAACAGAGAAAAACATAAAATAAAAAACACAAGGAACAAAACCCAGAAAGGAAATTCGCGCAGAGACATAAATCGAATAGTTTCGGAGCACGCAAATCCAAAATTCATTGAAGATGCTAAAGCAATTGCACGAGTAAATCAACTAACCTTGATAAAAGAAAATTCGAAGGGAATTTTAAAAGTTAACAGAAAATAAGGGGGGAAAGAAAAGATTTTTAATTTTTTATACTCCTGTATTAGTTTGATTTTCCTTTTGTGGGAATGAGTTAGAATTGGATGAGAATAAAGTGAAATTGAAAAAGGACACCATACCAGGAGGATCTTGAAGTGTTATAGAGCTATTGGGAGACTTGGTTGAGACTCCACTTCTCTTCTTCTTCTTCCCTCTCTACCTCTGTGGCAGTGGGGCGGGTAGGGGCGGGTTTTTGCCCTACCCGACCCCGCCCCGCCGTCCTTGCACTCCACTACTACCCGCACCACCCCTACCCGCGGGTAGTAGGCTGCTCTACCCTAACCCGTCCTACGGGTACCTGTCCCGCCCCTACCCTCTCCTATAAAAATTAAATAACATTTTAATTTTTACACATTCATATATAAATTAAGATAAAAACTTAAAATTCATAACTAAATTAAAATACAAACATAAGATTCATATAATGTCAAATAACTTGAAATTAAAAAAAGATTAATGTTTAATCACTACAAATTTAACAGCACAATAAAGAAATTGCATCAAAGGAGTCTTCAATCATTATTCTTGTTCTTCCACCATTTAACAAACCTACATTGAAAACACAGCATATAAACTAGTTAAGTTAAGCATTATGATTAGTAAACACAAAGTTTTACCAAATAACTTGGCACCATTTTTGAAAAAAAGGTGAAATAATTTTTCAGAAGTAAAGCAATACCATTGAGAAGAAAGCAACACCAAATTGAAATTCCAAAGTAAAGGTAAACAAAAATAGAAGCAGCCAACACTTATTTCAGAATTGAACAATTTGCATAGGTATAGTTTCCATGGCCAACCAATAAAATAACTCTAATGATGATGCAATTAAAAGTTACTGTATAGCTATGCAGAAATATTTACTCTAACTCTAACTCTGTAAAATAATAAATAAAAAAATCAATCTTAGTAATGCCTCATGCTAAGAATATATAAAAAATGAATCCTATTAACCAATCTCACCACCCTTTACCTATTAACCACAACCAATCAAGTGTTACCCCAGCAAAAATTTCTCAATTATATCGAAAGACCAAGTGCAAACTCTCCAAGACTGTTCCAAGTTCCTAGTCAATCTTTTTAAAAGTAAAGCCAAAAACAAATTAGGGTGGTTGTTCATTCTTGTTTAACTAATTTGCTAGTTAGTTGTTAAGGGAATGTAGTCTAAACTAAAATTAGAGTTGGTCCACGGCAGCCGGTAACTTCAGCCATTCATCAAAGGAGGGACTTATCTTCGTCAATATAAATCTTTGGGGGCCGACATGTGAGTTTGAGCGAAACCACTGTAAGGCAACTTGGAAGCGAGTCATTCATCACATCATCAATTCATTATCATTCATTCATGGTGCTACTATATCTACGTGTATGCACAGCAAAATTATTTTTGCAAGATAACAAATAATATTAATTTAATATTAATAAAAATGGGGCACACCACCCTTTTGTTAGGAGTGTGGTTTCAAGTAACATTTCTTAAGAAATTGAAAAAAAGGGTTTAGCACCAATGCATCATATATTTTGCCTTATCCATTTATAACTGAAAAGCAGCATAATCCAAAATTGCAGGTTGCATTCAAATAAAAAGAAAAACGTTGCAGACAAAATGAATGTTTTGCTTGTTTGAATAAACAATATTATGAGTCTAGTTTAACAAAATCAAAGCATCAACAACACAAAATCAAAAATCAGAATGCACACAATCAAAATAGCAACAACACAAAATCATAAATCAAAGCATCAACAAGTAACATCACAAAATCAACCATCAACAATACAAAATCAGATTATCAGCCATCAACAGCAATCATAAGTAATATTATGAATTTAGTTTAACTATTTTAACATAAAAAATAAATCATACAAAATTAACTTAAAATAAAAACTGAAGAAGCGAGCCGGAGAGGAGTGCTTACCAGTTAGCAAGAGACGATGAGGGAGAGGCGAGCAGAGACCAGAGACAGCAGACGGGAGAGGCGAGCCGGCGAGGACAGTCACGGCGAGGAGAGAAGTGGGAGCGACGCCGACGTGAGCTCAGTGAGGGACAGCGGCGAGGTGACCGAAGCAGTTGAGCAGAGGCTGTGGTCCTTGGAGAAGAGCTGAAGAGGTGAGCTCGGTGGCTGTGAGGACGCCAACCGGCTGCAGGGACGGGCGGGCTGTGACGGGTGGTCTAGTGCAGCTGAGCAGAGGCGGTCGTCTTTGGAGGCTTGGAGAAGAGCTGAAGAGGGGAGTCGAGGGTCTGGGATTTGGGAACTAAAGTGTGAGTGCGCTCCTACCTGCCCCGCTCAACAACCCGCTCCGGTCTGATTCCGCTCTGGGTCGGGTTTAAACCCGTTTCAATCGGATAGAAGTGGATCAGGTACCTACGGGTGCGGATATTTTTATCAGTTACTATTCTCTTTGTCGTCCGATATTTTTCTTTCCTCCAACTTCTTTAAGCCTTAAATATGCTTTTTAATTTCTTATAAACATTAAATTAGGACAAATTATATAATTAAATAAAGTAATTTTAAAATTATCTAAATACAATTATTAAAATTAATTATATTTTGGTTCTCTGACTAATAATTTATATAAAGTACTATAGTATAATTATTAGAATTAAACTGATGATCGAATTAATCAAATTAGTAATTTATTGATAGGAGTGAATGCGGATCGAATATGGTCAAAATCTCAATCCGATCCGCACTAAAATTATTGGATCAAATCGGTTCTAATATCCGTCATTTTTAAGCTTGGATCCGATCCGATCTAATCGGATCGAATATCGGATATATCTGCAAAACACAAAAATATTTTTAAAAACTTATTTTTATTAAAAAATACTAATAAAATTCTTTTTTTTCTACTCTTTTAAATATGTTTATTCTTAAAATAATATTAAACATATATTTTTAAATAATAAAATTAAAATAATATAATATATATGATAATTAATAGTTGAAATAAAACATAAGAAGAATATTTAATTATTTATTTATTTATTTTTGGAGATCTGCGGATATGCAAATACCTACATAAAATTCGCAATCCGATCTTTGATCAGATCCATATCCGCAATTTTTTATCGGATTCAAATAAATACCGCGGATATGCGGATCGAATCCGATCCATGAGCACTCCTATTTATTGATTCAAGTGATAAATTATTAATTTAATAGGTCAATTCTATCTCACGTAAATAAAAAATATAAAATAATTAATTTAAATATGACAAACAATAACACTGAATAATTGCATTTGAATTTTAAATTTGAAAACTATGAATAAATCTTAAAAGTATGGACAAACCAGTGTTTTATGTAGAAATATATTTGTTGTGAGTAGAAACAAAATCGATTTTATCTTTGTTTTTTTCAATTAGAACTACGTTTTCTTTTGTGATACATACAAAATTATTAGGAGTGAGCACGGTTAGAGGGTACTTAATTATCCGTCTAAATTCGAATTGAACTAATTAAATTGGTTTTGGAATCAACGAATAATCAGGTCCGATCCGAACCAAATCAATGACTCTCTTTAGTAATTGGTTCGAGTAACGGTTTTGAATGCAGAATTCAAACCAATTCGTAGACCCGATCATGTATTAATTAAATAAAAAAATAAAAATTTAAAATATATGTGCCTTTTAATGATTTTGAGTTTCTCTCTATTGCATTTTTGTATTTAACTTTTAATGTGTTTGGTGTTTAATATGTTTGGATTTTAATGTGTTTAGTGTTTAATTTGTTTGGATTTTAATATGTTTAGTTTTTAATGTGTTTGGTGTTTAATATGTTTGAATTTTAATGTGTTTAGTGTTTAATATGTTTGGATTTTAACATGTTTAGATTATTTCTATTGATTTTACATTTTTATTGTACTTACAGAATTTGTAAAATAATTTTTTTTTATGAATTTCTATTTCATCGGATACCCAATTCTCCAAACCGAACTAATCCGTTTTTAATCGGTTTGATTTGGTTCGGATACATACACAAAAAAACGTAAATTCAAATCAAACCGAACCAATTACAATTCAATTAATTCGGTTCTAATTTCACCCTAAACTCGAATCAATCCGACCCGTGCTCACCCCTAAAAACCAGATATGGTTATATTTTTTTGGTGTCTTCAGATATAGTTCTATATTTTGTAGGAAAAATACCCTTACAAAATTAATATAAAATAATTAAAAAATTAAAGAAACTCACCTGAGGGACAAAAAGAAAGATCGGCATGGAATCCGACCTCAAAGTGAGAGAGATTGATGCTGATTTAGAGTTTTTAAAATTTAAATATAAGTGTTCTAAGGTGTCACGCTTTATATTGTATTTTAGTTTTTTTTTTGGTGACATATTGTATTTTAGTTTACCTTAAAGTAATTTATATTTAAATTTTTAAAATTCTATATTCTATATCAATTTATATAAATTAGTTATATTTTAATTACATAATTTGCCCATTAAATTTTTTTTCTTTGTATTACATTATTTTTTCTTTATGTATTTTTCTCTATCATTAAGTCAACATTTAATTCATTTATTTTTTTATGATATTCTCTAATTTAATCACTCACTAATAAATTATTATATATAAAATAAAATTTAAATTTTTAATATTTATTTAAGTAGATAAACGAACAAATATTTTTCACATACAAGTCATTATTTCATACAAGTTCATACAAGTCTCTTTAACCTAATTCACCTCACGCGCCACTATTTAACTAACTTTTCAATCAATGCGTGAATATATAACTGCTTTTTCGAAAGGATTTTATTTTTACCGAAATTAACTCAATGATGGTTACAATACAAGAGTTATCCACCCTAAAATGACACTTATAACTAACGTCGACTAGATGATGCCCCACCCCATCAAGAGTGGTACAAGTCCTACGCGTGTGACCCACTTGACGACACAATCTGCATATCTTCTCCCCGCTATGCTCAACATCATCCATGTTGTTATGAATCCTGGAACTGACGGGGTGACCTCTCTTTACTCTCATCATCCTAGGGTTGGGCCAAATATAGGCCCTGTCATAGGATGGTCAATCATCCTCGTGACCAATCGGTCGAAACTCTGATCAGTAAACATTAAAGACCGACTCATGCAATACATAGGATGTACATACCACTTTCAATCAAGTCGTGCATGAGAATAGGCTGCAAGAATGTAACGGCAAGGAACATCAAGAGCCTAGAAATACCCACAATCACACTTACCCTCATCAAGTAGCACTTGGTAATTCTGTTGCCTAGACCCGAGCACTGCTGCTAACTCTTCAACCACGAACATAGTCCTTTACCGATCAAACTGATAAACATTCATAGTGTTTACATGCTTTGAGTTGAACTCTATGGCCTTCATCAACGTCTGTGAGAATTCAGTGTCAACTTGAAGCTAAGCAAGGGCCTCTGAACCCTTCCTAGCAAAAAGTTCACCCAAATAGAAATAACTTGACTTAACAAGAGTAATGATGGGCAAATTATGAGAACCCTTCATGACAGCGTTAATGCACTCCGAGATGTTTGTTGTCATGTGACCAAACTGACGACCCTCGTCCGCATACTGCACCCAATGTGAACGAGGCATTTCTTTAAGCCAGTTTGTAATTGCAACATTCTCGCCCCCTCAGACGACCAAAATAATGAGCAAACTTCCGCTGCGACTTCGAATATGCTACGTTAACCAGAATCTTCTTCAAGTCCTTGTTTTTGAAGTGACTCATGAAGTTGGCAGCAATGTGTCTTGCACAAAACACCTGAAACGCATGCAGTGGTTTCCATAAACTTTCATCGGCATTCAATGCAGCATCAACTGATTTGAGCCTATCTAAAATCACTAAAACGTCGGGTTTTGGTGTCACATGTTGCTGCAAATACAAAAGAAAAAACGACCAAGCCTCCTTCGTCTCTTCCTCAACAATGGCAAATGCAATAGGCAATATATTTGCATTGCCATCTTGAGCAATAGCCATAAGTAACGTGCCTCCGTATATACCATATAAGTGGGTGCCATCGATAGAAATAAGTGGCTTGCAATGTTTGAAAGCCTCAACACATGGTGGAAACGTCCAAAATACCTGAAGAAACATGACAGTGGCGATTGCACCAGGCCAAGGCTATGTCACAAGTTGCACCAAAGTACCTAAATACCCATCAACAGTTAGTATGTGTAGGTGGATACTTTATACATACTAAGCACAATGTATTGAATCTTACCGGGTAAGTACATCTGCATAGCGAATAACCAACGAGGAAGCTCGTTGTATGACTCCTCCCAATCGCCATATATTCTAGTAATGACTCTCTGCTTTGCAAGCCAAACCTTTCTGTACGATGCCTTATAACCGAAGTGATTCTCCACACCTCTCTGCAAAACCCTTATGCTGATTGTTGGATCTGTTTTGACCATGTTGAATATGTACTGAGCAATCACCTTCGGATACAACCTACGATGGTCTAAGCCCATCGATGTTTTCATACAAGTATGATGACCACCGTATCTCCTAACCTCCCATTTTTCTTGCTCTCGGCGATACGCTATGCATATGTTCCAAGAGCAATCGGGTCCGAATCAGATAAACTGTACATCATGCTTCAACTGGTCATTCTCCAATATTTTATACTCCACAGCCCTCCTGATACTATACCTCTTAACTGCCAATATGTATCGTGGTATTTAAAATTAGAATAATTTGTTTTAGGAAATAATATTATTTTTTATTTATTTTGAAAAACAATCCATCAATCTTGCAACAAACAATATAGAACAAGTAAACACATAAAAACACAAACTCCAAACACAATTTAGAGCACTATGAGAAACAAAAATTAGCAACATCATCGCTCTATCTGCTATCTGTCCCTGCACATATATTCATCATATGAAAACCTATCCCTGCCTCGAAACAATCAAATGCCCTCCCTGGTCATGACCAACTAAAATTCCAAGCCTCAATAATTGGCTCATTGCTAGTCAAAAAGTTATGAACCTTCAATTGTAAAAGCCTCAGAGGTTTTAGGTTCACAAATGTTATATTCCTTTTATGCGTAATTCCATTATAGAAAGCAAAATCCCACCATTAAGATTCAAGAAAAACTAGTTGTGTTTTGCATTGCTAAAAGTAATCATTTATATAATTAACTACAAAATTTGAAACCTAGTATAAAAAAAAATATCACACATTAAAATACTTAACTTTCTAGATCCACATTGTTTCTAGAAACTGTAAAGATTTGAAAGGCTACATAGAATCTGCAACAAATGATAATTGGATGTGTCACTACTTCAAATAATCTCTCTTTCAGGAGAACCTCTCATTTATAAGGGGCTTGAACTTGTGATGGGGTGCAAAGATAATCATACATTCAACATTAAAACTGTCTGATCTTATAAAGGCCAATCCTCAAGGAATTATATTCTTAATAATAAAAAATCATCACCTGCAAAATCAGAATTTATGTTAGTATAAACAATAAAATATGTAAGCATTTTCACTCTAAAATAGATGAAACATATAGTAAGTAATGTGGTTGTTTAGAGTATTTATGTTAGAATAATTTGTTACTTTGCTAGAAGACTTTGGTAATTTTAAACTTGTTTGGATTTGTGCTTGAAGTTTTCTCACAATTTGATTTGAAGAATCTGAATTTGTAACATCATGGATTAGTCTACCAATGAAATAAATAATTTGCTCATTTCTTTTGTAGGATATTTTAGACAATATGTAAAAACTTTACTTCTGCATCCTTTTGATGTTTCCAGAAATATGTGTCACTTTTTATTGCTTGCTTCTTAGTAGTTCTTATTAGTAAGAGAGAAAGGATTAAGAAAGGATTCTTAATCATTTATATTATCAAAAAATAAAATGAGTAAAAATATGAAAAATTTCATACCATTCTTGTTATTCACAAAATGGTGTGGGATCAATATTGAATTTTTTTTTCTTCTCTTTGCTTATCCTCTACAATATGTCAGAAGAGTTAATCACATATAAAAGTTCAGAACTCAAATACAAAACAAAATACACAAAAAAATCTTTCACCTGCTAAAAGGTAAATAAATGTATAATCACTTCAATTTTCTTTTTTAATAAAAAAATAATTTCATTAAGATGAGTAGAAGGATAATAAAAATTGGGGGATAAGGGATACCCAATACAAAAAGCAAAAATAATAATCACTTTGAAAATATTTTGTAATTTTACTTGTCCAATTCTTTTGTTAGAGAAAGTACGCAATAAAAAGTAGGAAATGAAAAGGGAATTCAAATTTTAAGTTCTTCCCTCAATCTATTGATTTTTTGTATTTGCATGACACATACAAAATCATATATTCGTAAAAAAATTTTATGACTTAGATGCCAATACTTTCTGCTGCAAGTACCACCTTTTTTATTAGGGGACAAAAGTACAATCATGAATTTCAAGAGGGCAAAGTCTCCCGTGTAGAAAGTGTTATGGCTTCTACATGTGTAGAAATGGAGTGGAGCTGGCAATGTGCGACCGAGAGAGCAGATGTCACAAGTTACAGCAATGGTCTCCTCTCGAGTCAGAAATTGCTACTAACTTCACGTGACATGGAAACATTATTATCTTGTGTTAAGCAAACTGCGGATAGATAATTAGTATGAGTTCTAGTTGGGTCTCGTTTTATTGGCCTTTTTGTCATAGGTGGAATGATTTGAGGTTCGCAGTTGGAACGTGGAAGTGCACACACCTAAATAATTTTGCTACATAATATGACTGGTCCATATATATAAAATATTAAAGGAAAATAAAAATATATATAACATTCACTATACAAAATAAAACAATACACACGTTTAATTACCTACGTTAATTACTCATTATACTACTCAATTACAATAGCCACACAAATCAAAATATAAACAACATAATTACTTTTCATAAGAGAACAACAGGCACAACAAATGATACAACATAATTTTAGATCCTTAATCCCGAATTCTAAATACTAAACTAATACCAAAAAGAGTTAACAAATTTAGAAATTAGGATTTTATGCATAAGATTTATGTTTTACGATATATGAATTAAGGTTTACAGATTATGATATATGTGTTACGGTTTACGGATTTAGGTATATCGATTGATAGTTTACAATTTAGTGTTTATTATTTAGGTCATTGGGTTCATGGTTTGCAGAAAGAGAGTTCACAGTTTATCTTTAACAAAATTATTGTTTATGCTTACGGACTTAGAGTTTATGATTATATCTTTTTGATTCACAAATGATAATATATGGTCTACGGTTATTAGTTTCGTTTTCAGGTGTCATATTTTACAGTTTACTATTCATGATCTTTGTGAATCACTTAAACTCAAACCTTAACTCACAATCCGAAATCCTAATCCCTAAAACTGAATCCTAAATCTTATTTTTGGAAATCCAAATTACTCACATTCAGAGATACATGATCAACTACAAATTCATTCATTAAATTCGTTTTCACCACTAATTATTTAAATTAAACCCTCAAAGTATGTTTATACAAAATAAAACTAATAAACTACTCATAAATTACATTACAAAAACTTTATACATATCTTTTTTTCAACTAAAAAACTACTAAAAACATAGGTCAGATATTCTTTGACCCACTTAGTGTGTTCCTCAAGCCTTTGAATATACATATGATCACAAATCCTCTTATATCTCAACGTCTAAAAAATAACAAACTAATTATACTTTTGTAAAAATCATTTAACTCCGTCCAAAAAATCAGATTCATCTAACCTTGCGCAAAAAAAAGCCCACCTATGATAAGCCCATTGATACCCTACATTAATTACTCAGAAATTTCTAACGTTAACAAACTATTATCTTAACCCATCACCTGAAAAACTCTAGATGATTCCACTGTGCACTGCCAGAAATTGTCCCCTTCTTAGACACTTGTCACACACCAACTACTTCCAACGCATTTCTACAGGTGTGAAATTGTCTCACATTCTACACCAAAAAATTTGCCTTTCAAGAAATAACTTACAGCAATAGCTACAAGATCTTCAAGCAACTCCTCCAAGTGGCGAAAAGGATATCAAATAAGGAGATAATGCATATAGTTCATTAATATTCAGAAGCATCAAAGAAAAAGTAAATGTTGGCAAAATGATGTCCTATAAATTTGAACGATTTTGATAAGTAACAACTCACCCACTGTGTTGGACCATCAATAGGTGCACTCAATGGATCATCATGTACCTTAAGAACCAAGAAAGCATTTAAACTGAAAAAAAAATTACAAAAGATTGGAGAGCGCCATCTGTGCATGTTAGGTAATGTAATTATGTCAATGAAAACAATTTGGGAAATTATGGAATAATCTTTCTTTTAAGATATAGAAAGGGAAGTAATGCAGCTTAGAGTTGGTCATTAAAGCAACTTTGACCATATTAACATGTACTAATCTGGCTGATTGTGTTCACATAGATTCATCCTATTTAATGAATCGTAATTATATCATCAAATAAATGGTTCAGGAAGGGAGATACCTTTCTCCCTAACATATTATAACCTTCCATTGAATAAGAAAGCATAGAAAGATTCAAATAGTTCATCTTAAAGAGAAATATATAATAAAACAAATATTGACTTACAATAGGGCAAATTAGCTTCTCTCATCCACTCCAGGTTACGTGGATCAAAAATCAAATCATCTATATAAAAAGGCAACGAATTTAATCAATTCTGGGTTTTGAAAATAGAATGATAGTGGACAATCAACTGTAGTGCTGACATTCTTTGAGCAAAGTTAAACCTTAAATGCATGTTAAAAATTTTGATTATAGGAGGGAATGTGCTACAGATCACTTAAAAAGAAAAAATATAGATTCAAATTAAATCATACAGGTGAAAAGAACACAAGATTAAAAAGAAACTAGAACATGTGGAAACAGAAAGCAATTCATGATACTGAACGGTTTCAAAGAGTAACATCATTCAAAAGCATACAGAAGACCTCATAAAAGATGTTATAACTCACTGTAGGACCCGCTAATAAAACTTGATGGATATTTTTGGAAAACGAAATTCCAACACCCAAAACTCACCGGCAAGTGTACCGGGACGCATCAAGTAATAAAACTCACGGGAGTGAGGTCGATCCCACAGGGATTGAAGGATTGAGCAATTTTAGTTTAGTGGTTGATTTAGTCAAGCGAATCAAGTATTGGTTGAGTGGTTTGTAATTTACAGAAACTAAATTGCATGAAATTTAAAAGTGAGAGGGACAATTGACAAGAAATTAAAGAGGGCAGAAAGTAAAAGTGCCGAATCTTAAAGAACAAGAAATTAAATTGCAGAAACTTAGATTGCAAGAAATGTAAATTGCAGAATCTTAAGATGCAAGAAATTTAAATAACTTGAATCGTAAAGGGAATTGGGAATTAGATTTGCAGAAATTAAACAAGAGAAAGTAAAATTCAACAAACAGAAATGTAACAGATGGACTCAATTAAACCGGATCTTGAATGAAAATGAAAATAAGCTTGGTGTAGCAACGAAACAAGGAAATTGAAATTGAAAGCTGTAGATCTCAGGACTCAAGAGACTAGATAGCCAAGTCTAGATCTCACTGCCTTCCTAGATCCAGCAAGAACAATTGCAAAGGAAATGAAGAAAAGTAAATTGCAGAAATAGTAGAAGAAGAAGCAATTAACAGAAGTGGAAATTCAATTATGCAGAAAAGTAAACAAGATCTCAAGGTGAGATTGAAACAGAAGTTCTTCAATTCTCCACCCAAGATCCAAAGCAAGAAAAGTAAAGAGTGCTGAGCAAGAACAAGGAAGAAGAGAGATCAATTCTCCTTCCTAATCTTCTTGAATTCTAAAAACAACAACTAAAATGTAAAGGTAAGCTCTCTCTCTAAGTGTTCTAAGAATTCTAAAAAAAAAGCTCCCGGAAAGCTTAAATCCTAAGCTATTTATACACTTTCTTCAAATGGTCTTCAAGCCTTGAATTGGGCCTTTGCTCTTGATGGAATTGGGTTGATAAAGGCCTCGGTTGATTGCTCTTGGAGTTAGAGAGAAACCCATTGTGAACCGGGCTATGAATCATAAAAGCTTGAGTCAAAGTTTGAGGTAAACTTTGGCTCAAGCTTTTTATACCAGCCACCCCCTTTTGCTGCTATCCACGTTTGAGCTAAAATTTGAGGTCAAACTTTAAGCCAAACGTGGATCCCCTTGTATGCATGTGTGGCGCCAACGTTTGCCAAAAAGCTTGAGGTGCCAAGCTTTTTCCTCCAGGGTGTTTGTTTTGTGGTGCCAACGTTTGCCAAAAAGCTTGAGGTGCCAAGCTTTTTCCTCCAGGGTGTTTGTTTTGTGGTGCCAACGTTTGCCAAAAAGCTTGAGGCAAACGTTGGCGCAAGCTTTTAAGGATAGCAATACTTCAATCCGTGATGAAATTGTAGTTAGCTCAAGCAAAAATTCAAACAGTTAGTGGGTTAGTCCAAAGTTAGAGAAACAGAAAATAAAAATGCTAGATCTAGATCTCCACTTCACTTGATCATTGTCAATCTATTTCAATCCCCGGCAACGGCGCCAAAAACTTGATGGATATTTTTGGAAAATGAAATTCCAACACCCAAAACTCACCGGCAAGTGTACCGGGTCGCATCAAGTAATAAAACTCATGGGAGTGAGGTCGATCCCACAGGGATTGAAGGATTGAGCAATTTTAGTTTAGTTTAGACTAGCTTACTTATTGCAAAGAGTGATTTTACTTGTACTAGATGAACACTTTAGCAAGACATAAGTCAAAGCATTTCTCAACAGCAAGAGTTAAGTATAGATACAACCTATTGGTTTGCAGTTCCTTTGTCCTTCCTTCTGTTGTGCCCCTTTTGAGTTATGATGCATAATGTCTTCAATTGATGGTTAGTTCCCTGCACAATTCTCAAAAGTTGCTTGCTTCTCAAGCCCTTAGGTTACTGATTAGTACATATGAATAGAGGGTGGCTTTTGGATTTAATTTGGTGTATGGGAACACCAAACTTAATTCTAATGTTCTGAAAATCGGTTCGAATTGCCCGGTCGAACCGATTGAACCGCGAACTGGTGAGAATTACGATTCGGTTTTATGCTAAAACCGGAAAAAATAAAAACCGTTGTTGAACCACTAAACCGGCCGGTAATCGGTCAGTCGAACCGAACCGGGACCCGGCTGGTTTTTTGCTTTGCCCAAAAACACTCAAAACGCGCCGTTTAGCATTCAGTAACCCCCTCCCCAACTCTTGCGTTACCAACCCTAACCCACTCTGATTTGCAGCTGTCCCTGGTTTCTAAAGTGAAAAAACCTGCAAAACTGCCATCTAAGGTGCAGCCAATTTCCTAGGTTCTGCTATCTCAGCACTCATATAACAACTTAAGATTCTTTTGAGTGGGTAAAGGTTTATTGAAAGAGATTCAGAAAAGCATTTTCTTTGAATGATATTTTAAAGCTTACATTAGACTATAATTATATTTTCATGTGTTTATTTATATTTTATTATAAAACAGTAATTTAGGTTGAACCACGATGGAATGGTTGAACTAGTAGCTAGAGTTTGATGACAGATTTTGTTTAGAGAACCTTGCAGTATTCTTTGTCTTAGATCTGGTGTGGTTGAAGCTTCAGCCATTGCACTATCACCAATTGAGGTCTATAAATAGAATATTAATTTGTTATGGTGCGTGCTTTGTGGGACGAGAATCTACGAATAATACCTTGTTTTGCATTTTGCTCAAGTGCTTCGTCAAGTGAGATCTTATTCTGTGTGTTAGTTTTGGTGATCTTATTCACATTGTTCATGCTTGATCTGGTTTCTTTTAATTGCACAATGCTCGAGTCATGTTCCATTCTCACCGTTCACTTGTCTATTGTGTTTGAAAATATATTATATGATTTCGCAAAGGATTTTTATTTTTCTAGAATTTCATCTTTGATTCTGTTTCATTTCTTCTCACTTCTCAGAACTCCGTTTTCGCCTTCTTCGTCACTTTAATCTTCAGTCTCCCAAGGGTTTACGCTAATATCAATTAAGAAGCATCAGAAACGCAACGAAAATGGCGTCTTTGGATCCAGAGATTGCAAAGACGCAGGAAGAGCGCAAGACGGAGCAACAACTCGCATCCCTCACTTCTCTCACCTTCGACACTGACCTCTATGGCGGTTCCGACAAGGGCTCCTACCTCACCTCAATCCCTGCCAGTGAAGATGAAGAGAATATCGATGCCATGGATAACGAGGTTGCTCGCAAGCTTGCCTCCTTTACTGCCCCCAAATCTCTGCTCAAGGAGATGCCCGGTGGTGATGACAGCGACACCGGATTGGGGTTCAGGAAGCTGCAGAAGATTACCGACAGGGAGAATGAGTACCAGCAAAGGAGGCTCAAGGCCATTGCTAAGAAGAAGAAGGAAGAGGAGGAGGCTGCTAAGGCGGCGCCACCACATGCTTGTTTTAGGAGGGTTTATCACTTGTTGCTTGCCTTATTCATTTGTAGAGAAAAATAGGAAGGTTTATCATTGCATTTGCTTGTTGCCTTCCTCTTTTGCAGAGAAAAAGTTTATCACTAGTTGCTTGCCTTAACTGGTTGCAGTTGTTTATTACCTTACTTGTTTGCAAAACAAATTAGAATATCTAACTTTTAGATGCCATAAAATAATTATTAAAATTAATTCTCTATATATAGTACAGGTATATGTTGTTTAATTAATATTTGTTTTAAGATTGCATATAATATAATTTTTTTTTCTATTCCCTATCGCAAATCATGTTAATTCTCCTAATCTTTAGTCTGTGTTTCCAATCTCTATCATTAATTTGACATGCAAAAGTTTTATAATTAATAAAGAGCTTATTTTTCTAGTTGTAGACTTGTTAGTTTTTCTTTGTTACTCCTAATTAAATTTACTTAATTTTGCTCTTTTTTCCTCAAACTTTTTATTAGCTTTAACTTATATTATATTGTGCAAATTAACCAAATTTAGTCAAAGATTGGTATCTACTGTTTTTATGATCTATCAAGATAAAAAGTTTGAATAATAATAATAGTATTGTTAATATTAAAATAATTGCAAAATCATTATTTATTCATTAGATGTGATTTAACTTCGGATATTATAAAACATGATAGACTTCTAACATCATGTATCAAATAAAATAAAGAATTTATTTTTTTAAAAAATAAAAAACTACTGTCTTGTTGAGTCCAACAATATAATTTTTTATTTCCTACAATAAATTAGAATACATAAATAATCAAGAGTCTAAAATTTACATATATAACTAAACAATTTAATTGGGGACAATTTACGAAAATAAAATATTTGACTTTTAAAATTACACGAAATGTAACTTTTGCAGTTTAGATACGAAAATACAACTTTCTATAAATTTATGTAAACCGTAGAAGGGATTCCATGAATTTGAAATACACGTAAACCGCTAGAGGGGTCGGTAGAGGTTCCACGGTTCTGTGAGGTGCATAAACTATGGAAGGAGTTCAATGATTTATACACGAGTTTCACTATATATACCAACCTAGAGTGAGTGGGATATATTTACATCTATCATTTGTATTGTCAACGAAATAAGACTATATTTTGTAGTACATTTTAAATTTATTCCAATTGTAAAAATGATATAATTTTAAACGATTTGAATAATATTGATTTGATTTATACTTTTCAATCTAATTCAATTTTATGCAAATGATTGATTTGTAGGGTGCTAATTTAAATTTAATTTTCAAACTATTTTGATTTAATCTAATATAATTTGAATTAAATAGAATTATATTCTATTTAAATTTAAATTTTTTAATTTAAGTAACTCATTCAAATTTTTAGTACATATATTCAAATAATATTTTAAAATTTTAATATGTATATTTATATATATTTAGTTAAATAATACTCTCAAATTTTTATTAATAATAACATATTTTACTCTAAAATATTTAAAATTTAAATAAATATAATTTAAATTTTTAAAATTTTAAATCTTATAATTTGGATGATATATAATTTCATATATTTGTTAATAATTTTTTTTGGTAACTTAAAAAGGATAAATTCAAAATAAAAGAAAAAAAATTAAACCTCAAGAGGAATTGTAAGTCTACAACATCATTAGGGACAAGCATATTGAAGGTCTGGTCATGTCAACAACCATTTAGAATTAGTTTGGTAAAGCTTTTGATTTTTAAGAGTAGTTTATGAAAACTGTCTTTTAGAAGACAACTTTTTAAAAGTTGCAGTTTGATAAAATTAAATTAAAAATGACTATTAATAATTGTAGTATTTGTGCTGCACAAGACTGCACAAGTACTACAATTATATTATTGTTTGGTAAAATAGCTTTTAAAACTTAAAAAAATTATAATAAACGTGAAAAATAATTTATTTTTTCAAATTTTTTAAAATTTTATATAATATTTTAAAATAAAATAATTTTAAAATAAAAAATTCATAATAAATATAATAAATAAACTCTTTTATTTTTTAATTTTAAAATTTTATATAAGTATCATAAAAATTTATTTTATCCTAAACATCATCATTAAAAATACTAAATTATCTAACTCAAATTTTAGAAACTAATAGTTTAAATATTTACTCGGGTAAATAAAAATGACACTCTGAGTTGGTATATATAGCAGAATTCGGTATTTTGCAGCATGTTTATGCATGTTTTGCATCTTCACATAAACCGTGAAACACTACTACAATTTCTGTGCATTTGCCTTCTCTACGTAAATCGTGAAATTCCACCCACGGTTTACATTCATAATGCGTGGTACCCTTTCCATGGATTACATAGAATTCTAAAAAATTGGATTTTCTTATCAAAGAATTAAAAGTTGTATTTTGATAAAATTAAAATTCTATTATTTTATTTTGGTAAATTGTCCTATATTTTATTTAAGTTTCTTGATGATAAATTGTACTGTATTATTGATTCAGGGCTCATTTAGTACGTTTTTTTTGTTAATCATTGTGTTGAGGTTGTAAAAATTGAGTTAAAAATTTTGTTAATTTTTATTAAAGCATGTTAAGTATTGTGCTGACTTTATTAAAATGTTGTTGACAATTTTGTTAATCTTAGTTAATTTTTGTTAATTTTTTTTATCAAAGATAAAGAAACTCAAATCTGCAATCTCTTAAATGAATATAAAAAAATTATATCATTTAAGTTATAATTTATCAACAATTTTTATTCTCTTAAATATATTTATTTATATTTTATTTATTATTTTATTATAAAATGGTTGTATTAAAAGTATGTAATAAAAATCTAACCTAAATTTAAAAAATTTTTAAATTGGCAGTTGTCATATAAATTACGTTTAGTTTTAGAAGCCCTTGTTTTAATTTTGTTTTATTCTGAATTTTCATAAAAACTTTGAAAATGGTTTGAAATCCCTGTTTTTTATATGAAGTGGAAAAATTCTTTAAATTTAAAAAGCAAGGAGTGAGGATTTTAACTTTGTTCACTTCGGTCACCATTCTCTATTGACTATTGACTTTTGTGTATAGTCTACATTGTTCTAGTGTTGTGACTTTGATACCTCTTGGATAGCTCTTACTTTTCAGGGACCTCAACAATTTTCATGTTGTAATAAAGACGATCTACTTAGTATCCGTTCCTGTTTATAATAAGCCAATAAGGGTATATCGATTTAAGTATATGATGAAATTGATGAGTCGTAAGGACGTTCTTGACGTTTTAATATCCCATTTAGGGGGTATAGTTTAATGACGTCTTTAGATTGTTATGGTGACGAATATCTATTGTCTTATTATGTAGTTAATCCGTTTAGGAGTGATCAGTGATACTTATACAAAGTAGGGTTTGGAGGTTTTCAACCTCCCTTATTCAATGAAGAAGGTGTTTTTTTGGAGTTAAACGGAAATCTTCGTACTTTCGTGTTGACACTGTAGACTCCTTAATCATTATCTAGTGAACTTATACTCCCGCAGCGCAGGACCGGGTTGTGGTTACATCACTTACCCCTGTGGTTGTTCAAGAAGATAGGAAAGGTGTATGACGACCCGTTGGAAGCCTTCCAGTCTTATAAAAGACTAGAATCTCTACAGTCTAAAGGTAGGTCCTTCACAAAGTATAAGGTGGACGTTGTAATTCTATTTATTAATATTCTTTTATGTAAAGTTTAAGTTTCCGTTATTATTTGCTGTAGATACCAAGTACTTGGAATGTTGAAGTGTAATTCTCAACACAATCAAATATTTATTATTGTACTTTGTTTTCTTTTGTCCTTACACGTCGGTATCTCCTTGTTTCTATCTACTTCAGATGGAGGTTAACGAGTTCTTCTGCCTCTAGACTTCCCTTACTAAACTGACCACATGGTAGTCGTACAAATATTCTCTGAGGATTGAAATAGAGTAGTTCTAGACTATTTTGTAGATCGAATCACTCTAAGTTACTACTTTTTGGTAACTAGACCGTCCTCATAAAGTCGCGTTGATGTAGTTCGGTTGGTGTAGCAGCTCCTGCTGGTCATCAACATGGTTTGAGAACGGGTCGTTTAGATTCCTCTAGTGGGGGACCTGGGTTTTAAAGACAACCTTTCCCTGGTCTTGGTTGAGAACATCACATGCGAAAGTGGACGTTTAAAGTTTTATTTTGAATTTCTTTGGTAAGGTGTCCACAGCTAATTCGAATTTAACGTGTTAATTCACGCGAACAAACTTGAATTTTTTCTCCACAAAACATTACATTATTGAAGTTGTATTCTATTTGTAGGTGTATGGTGAGGATAATTCAGTGGTTGTTGAGAACCTCGTTATGGTTCTGGTCACGTATAGGGTGGCCGACTGCCCGATCTGCTTCATTGTTTACCTATTCAAGGTTTTAGTTACAGGTTGTACCAACGAACTGGAGGAAGTTGGTTTTAGAAGAAGAAAACACAATATCGTAGTAAGTACTGTACGTGTCATAGACGTTATTTACCAAGGTCGGAGAGTCGTATAGAGAACATGAAAAGATGAAGAAGGAACTCGTAAAGACCTGGTATAAATTTTAGAAACTTGGAACTACGACGTAGACTATTGTTTTCTAGTTCAAAGACGCCCTTTCATAGGTACACGGAGTTTAGTGAATGGGATTATGGTAATGCCAATCGGAACGATCGCATCGTACCGGGTTACGGAGAGAACCAGCACGGTTACTTTCTAAATCGTTCAAGCCGAAGGGAATTGGGTAGTTGAAGAACCACCTTTAGTTTGTTGTTCACTCGTGCTAGTCTATAGTTTTAGGAGGGGACCGTTCTCTGGGGTGAGCTAAGTTCCGGTAGTTAAAGGAATTTCTCGGGGCCTTCTACGTGGTGTTGAGGTAAGGGTTATTGTGTTTCCCATAGGAGCAATTCTTATGGTCTTCCTTGTTCTACTTCTCGTTTGAAGAAAGGAAGACGTAACATTTACCATACGGGTCGTAATCGAGGTGGGACTATTTTGTATTAGTGTTTAATAGTCTCGTTATATTGTTTTTATAAACCTTCCGTTATCTTTTAGTCGGGTTTCGTCGGGTTTTAATAGAATAAAACGTAGAGAATTAAATAACGATCTTATTAACTTATTATAATCTACATTAATATCTACAATGTACGTATTTTATATGTACAATTTAATTTATTCCATTAAAACCAATAATAGAGGGATCGGACCGTTTTATTATCACTAATCGTTGTGGATCACTCTGGTTTATAATGTTGTCTGGTAGTTTTAAGTTGTCCCATCGAAGATGACTCGTTCGTACGTTTTGTTATTTACACAAGTAAGTGAGAGGAATAGAATGGTTGGTTTAAATGTCTTTGAATTTAGTAAAGTTTTCAAAATCCGTTGCGTTACTAAGTAAGTCAAGATAAATCGATCGTTCACCCAAATAGTTCGTCTTTGTCGAAGTCAATGTGTCGAAGCTAATGTGACAGCGTTTTTGGTGGTCTTGTCTCGTTTTAGTTGGTGTGTTATTAAATTGTTGATAGAAACGTGGCTCACTTTGCTAAGGTGGTGGCTTTTGGTTTTATTTGTTTGTTTTGTGAAAAATTCTCTTTTTTTCTTGTGATAAAAAAGTAAATCTTATAGGTTGTGGTGGTTATGTTGAAGTCGTATATAGTTAAAGTGGCTCAAAGGTCTTAATAAGTGCTAAACACACTATCGCTTCTCCCTATTTTCCCCTTCTTCCTTCCTTGAAACTCTCCTTATTCTCCCCCTCATCATGGACTGTTGCCCGTTGCTGGAGCTTCACAACTCGATTCTACAGCTGCTCAAACGGAAACGGGAGTAGCGGGGTAACCGTTGGGTTCTGCGGTCTCTGGACTGACTCTCTGGGCTAAGCTGGCAGCCTCCTAACCCGCCACCGCTCGAACCCGCCTTCTCTTCCTCCCCGATGCCTGAACCTACTCGTATGCTGCTGCAAAGCTCTACACGTTGCCTCTTTCCTCTTACTTCCCGCAACTCCCAACTTCTCGCACACCCTTAGGTCACATTCCACACTCTACAAGTAACGCACTACTAGCACCACCACCGCCCGTTCTTTTTTCGCTCACTCACTCTCTGCTCTCCTCAAGACTCTCCGACGCAACACAAATGAACCTAAGGAAAAGGTGAGAGACGTGCATTTACAGTGCCCAATTATTGAAATTTATTTTAATTATAAATTATCACAAAAATTTCCAAAAAAAATTTACCTTATTGTTCCACCACGCAAAAAAGGTTGCAAGGCCTTTAGCTTAGTCAATACCTGAACACCATGGCAAAATCAAATGATGAAATGACAAGATTGGTTAAATACCCATGAAGTTAGTC
>NC_029785.2:116326605-116406783 GCF_000816755.2 Arachis ipaensis | reverse complement strand
GTTTTCAGAACCTTGATGATTCATAGATTCAATTTTGAAGAATTCAAATTCATTTCATGATAGAGATTGAATATTATTTAACGACTGAACTATGTTGCAAATTGTATTAGCGAGAAATTTTTGTACTAAAGGTTTCACTAACTAAAAATTTAACGTAATGTAATGTACCGTGGGTATTGTTTGGGGTTTATTGGGGGCTGGGGCGGGGGTGTTCGGTTTGCAATTATTAGGGGTGTGCGATTGCCGAACGATTCCATATAGCCATCTCCCCCGACAACTACACAGAATTATCTAGCCATTTCTTTTTCATTCTTTTGCAGTGAACGATTCCATTCTTCATCAATCAAAGTGCTCACTCTTACGTTAGACAGATCTCACTCTATCTTTTCTCTTCTCCTCATCTACGTTTAGATTCGGAATTAATTAAAAAAGGTACTGTTTCAAACTTTACTAGGCTCGATGTTATTTTACACAATGTAGCATCTTAACGCATCAAAATTCATACATTTTTACTGAATTCATCAAAATTCTCATACTTTGTCCCTTTTTGTGTACAGCTTCGGAAGAAAAAAAAGATGAATTCACAGTCAATGCTGTATAGCCAGCTCAAGGTTCGTGATTTCTATCAGATTTTGTGTTTTTTGACTATGAATTTTCTTGGGTCACCGATCAAAATCTCCCTTTCCTTTTTTTTTAATGTGTTGTGATTCTGTGAATGTGTTAACAGGCTGCAGAACCATTCTTCCTGTTAGCAGGTCCTAATGTGATTGAATCAGAGGAACACATTATGAAGATGGCTAAGCACATAAAAACTGTTACATCTAAGTATGCTATTGTTCTCTATTAAGGAACTTTTTCATCTTTTAGTTTCATGGGAAAAAGATTGAAGTTGATTTGATTGAAATCCAATAGAGAATAATTGTAGTGCCTAAGTTGAATTGTACAAAAATTGTCTGTAGTTCAATAAGTATAATCATGACAATCATCTCCGTGAGTTTGCAGCTAAATTCTTTGTAGTATTTTGTGTGAAGTTAAATTCCTTTTTCTTATCTAATACACATGATCTAACTTTGTGTCATTCAAAATGTTTTGCTATAATGATAACTACATGAAATGCGGAACTCTTTTACTTATTGTTTTCCAGAATTGCATCTAGTATAAGAGTTTTTACTCATTACAAGCACTGTGGGCTGAGATATTGAACCTATGTAATTCTAAGAGTGATGTTGGTTAGTAAAACCAACACAACACATGCTATGGATAAGAGGGAAAGGACCTTCACATGACAAGAAATCAAAACTAAACTTGTAAAATATAATGTCGGAAGATGGTTTGTATCTTTGTTGATAGTTAACATGATCTAGAGTTTGTGCGTCTTTCAGAGTTGGCATCCCATTGGTTTTCAAATCAAGTTTTGACAAGGCTAATAGAACATCATCAAAATCTTTTCGTGGCCCAGGGATGGTTGAGGGGTTGAAGGTTATGATTCTATTACTTTTTATTATGATATATTGTTTTTGTCATTTGCATTTTGAGGATTATAGTAGGAACACTTGTTTGAAAAACGGTGTAATTGCCGAATTTCATATAATGACAAAGCTATATTTTGTTGTAATTGAACTATTTCTTCCTTCTTTAATTTTGTTATGTTATAATTTCAGATACTTGAGAAGGTTAAAGTAGCATATGACCTCCCTATAGTGACAGATGTGCATGAGTCCGTCCAGGTAAGTTGTTTTACTTTTAACTAAATTTAGCCTTCGGGAATTATACAAGTCTTACAGTAATGTAATTATTTGGCACACCATCCAAGCTTGTCATAATGTTGTCTTTGATTTTGGATCCTAATCTACCTTTAACAGATTTATCTTTTCTTTGATAGTGTGAAGTAGTCGGCAGAGTTGCAGATATCATTCAAATTCCAGCATTCTTATGCCGTCAAGTAAATATTCTTTACATCAAATTTTAATATCAATTGGATGAATATAAACTTAAGTAGATGTGATCACATCATTTCTTTTTGTGTTTACCTCTGATGGCAGACAGATCTTCTAGTTGCTGCAGCCAAAACTGGGAAAATTGTCCACATCAAGAAGGGCCAGTTTTGTGCTCCTTCCGCGAGTATACTGTCCTGCTATGTTGCAAGTTTTAATAATCAACAATTACTTAAGCTCAATAAATATTCTCTGTCTTTTAGTATTCTCATGTTATATAATGTTCATATAAATAGGTCATGGCAAATTCAGCAGAGAAGGTTCGGTTGGCTGGAAATCCTAATGTTATGGTTTGTGAGAGAGGAACTATGTTTGGATACAGTGAGTTATAATATCTTTTTGAGGTCTTCTGTATGCTTTTGGATGATGTTACTCTTTGAAAACGTTCAATATCATGAATTGCTTTCTGTTTTCACGTGTTCTAGTTTCATTTTAATCTTGCGTTCTTTTTACATATATGATTTAATTTGAATCTATATATTTTTTTTAAGTGATCCGTAGCACATTCCCTCCTATAATCAAAATTGTTAACATGCATTTGAGGTTTAACTTCGTTCAAAGAATGTCAGCACTGCAATTGATTATCCTCTATCATTCTATTTTCAAAATCCGGAATTGATTAAATTTGTTGCCTTTTTATATAGATGATTTGATTGTCGATCCACGTAATCTGGAGTGGATGAGAGAAGTCAATTGCCCTATTGTAAGTTAATATTTGTTTTATTATATGCTTCTTATTAAGATGAACTATTTGAATCTCTATGCTTTCTTATTCAATGGAAGGTTATAATATGTTAGAGAGAAAGGTATCTCCCTTCCTGAACCATTTATTTGATGATAGAATTACACTTTATTAAATAAGATGAATCCATGTGAACACAATCAGCCAGACTAGCACATTTTAATATGGTCAAAGTTGCTTTAATGACCAACTCTAAGCTGCATCACTTCCCTCTCGATATCTGTAAGTTGTTTTACTTTTAACTAAATTTAGCCTTCGGGAATTATACAAGTCTTACAGTAATGTAATTATTTGGCACACCATCCAAGCTTGTCATAATGTTGTCTTTGATTTTGGATCCTAATCTACCTTTAACAGATTTATCTTTTCTTTGATAGTGTGAAGTAGTCGGCAGAGTTGAAGATATCATTCAAATTCCAGCATTCTTATGCCGTCAAGTAAATATTCTTTACATCAAATTTTAATATCAATTGGATGAATATAAACTTAAGTAGATGTGATCACATCATTTCTTTTTGTGTTTACCTCTGATGGCAGACAGATCTTCTAGTTGCTGCAGCCAAAACTGGGAAAATTGTCCACATCAAGAAGGGCCAGTTTTGTGCTCCTTCCGCGAGTATACTGTCCTGCTATGTTGCAAGTTTTAATAATCAACAATTACTTAAGCTCAGTAAATATTCTCTGTCTTTTAGTATTCTCATGTTATATAATGTTCATATAAATAGGTCATGACAAATTCAGCAGAGAAGGTTCGGTTGGCTGGAAATCCTAATGTTATGGTTTGTGAGAGAGGAACTATGTTTGGATACAGTGAGTTATAATATCTTTTTGAGGTCTTCTGTATGCTTTTGGATGATGTTACTCTTTGAAAACGTTCAATATCATGAATTGCTTTCTGTTTTCACGTGTTCTAGTTTCATTTTAATCTTGCGTTCTTTTTACATATATGATTTAATTTGAATCTATATATTTTTTTTAAGTGATCCGTAGCACATTCCCTCCTATAATCAAAATTGTTAACATGCATTTGAGGTTTAACTTTGTTCAAAGAATGTCAGCACTGCAATTGATTATCCTCTATCATTCTATTTTCAAAATCCGGAATTGATTAAATTCGTTGCCTTTTTATATAGATGATTTGATTGTCGATCCACGTAATCTGGAGTGGATGAGAGAAGTCAATTGCCCTATTGTAAGTTAATATTTGTTTTATTATATGCTTCTTATTAAGATGAACTATTTGAATCTCTCTATGCTTTCTTATTCAATGGAAGGTTATAATAAGTTAGAGAGAAAGGTATCTCCCTTCCTGATAATAACTATTTGAATCTTTCGTAATTTTTTTTCCGCTTTTCCTGTTGATATTTTGTCAATTATACTGGAGTGTTTTGTTCACATCATCCCCAAGGAATAATATTGTTGTATATTCAATATGCGAATAAACTAAGAAAAAACCAGACGGAATGCATTTGCCAATTTATGATAATAAGATTGACTTCATTATTCCTTTTGCCGTATCTCTAGAGAACTACTCATCACAGGCCCTTTTGCCATTATTCTAATATTTGGGTCATGGTGAAGTTTCTTGCCACTGCCTCTTTATGCCATTTTCCCCTTGGAAAACTCAAATATTTTTTTACTGTTTATCCCAGGTAGCTGATATAACACACTCACTGCAACAGCCCGCTGGAAAGAAGGTAGGTTTGTAGTTGGACTTTTTTAGTAGTTTGTATTTTGCAACACAACAGTTGTCTCATATAATTCTCTTTTTCTCTATGCATTCTTACTCCTTTTCCCCAGTTAAAAATGCATTATATGTGGAAGTGTTTTTTGTTTAATTTCAGTAAGTGTATTATAGTGCAGAGTGCTCTCTTTAGATTCATGATGTTAAAAGTTCATTGGCTTCTATGCACTGTTGATTCATGAGGATCATTGTGTATTGGAGTACACCTGCCTCATCTTACCCCTCTTTTTTTTCCATTTGAGCACTGGAGTCACACACGATCTGTTTCTACTTTGAACCCAACTATCGTACCAGATTTCTTTAGTTCTAGCTTTTAACATTCTGCTTTCATGTCTAGTTGGATGGCGGAGGTGTTGCAAGTGGAGGTCTTCGAGAACTAATACCTTGCATTGCAAGAACTGCAGTTGCTGTAGGAGTGGAAGGGATTTTCATGGAGGTATATATATTAGTACTATTTTTTTAGGGGGATCTTATTGGGATTATTATTAAAAGAAAGTAGTTTAGGGTAAACATTAAGGCTTGTATTTAGTTTGATCATCAAACAACTTCTAAATGTCTTCTTGATTCTTTAGATACATGATGATCCACTGACTGCTCCTGTTGATGGTCCAACACAGTGGGTGAGTTGTTACCTATCAAAATCATTCAAATTTACAGGACATTATTTTGCCAACATTTACTTTTTCTTCGATACTTCTGAATATTAATGAACTACATGCGTTATCTCCTTATTTGACAGCCTTTACGCCACTTGGAGGAGTTACTTGAAGAGCTTGTAGCTATTGCTGTAAGTTGTTTCTTGAAACTTATGATTGTATTTTTGTTTTCTAATAAAAAGGGTGGTACTTGCAGCAGAAAGTATTGGCATCTGACTCATAAAATTGTTTTATGAATGTATGATTTTGTATGTGTCATGCTAATACAAAAAATCAATAGATTGAGGGAAGAACTTAAAGTTTGAATTCCCTTTTCATTTCCTACTTTTTATTGCGTACTTTCTCTAACAAAAGAAATGAACAAGTAAAATTACTGAATATTTTCAAACTGATTGTTGTTTTTGCTTTTTGTATTGGGTATCCCTAATCAGCCAATTTTTATTATCCTTCTCATCATCTTAATGAAATTATTTTTTTATTACAAAAGAAAATTGAAGCGATTATACATTTATTTACCTTTTCGCAGGTGAAAGATTTTTTGTATATTTTATTTTGCATTTGAGTTCTGAACTTGTATATGTGATTAACTCTTCTGACATGTTGTAGAGGGTAAGCAAAGGGAAGAAAAAATTCAACATTGATCTCACACCATTTCGTGAATAGTAAAAATGGTAAGACATTTTTCATATTTTCACTCATTTTGTTTTTTGATAATATAGATGATTTCTTAATCCTTTCTCTCTTACTAATGAGAACTACTAAGAAGCATGCAATAAAAAGTGACGTTTCTGGAACCATCAAAAGGATGCAGAAGCAAAGTTTTTGCATATTGTTTAAAGTATCCTACAAAAGAAATGTGCAAATTATTTATTTTATTGGTAGAGTAATCCATGATGTTACAAATTTAGATTCCTCAAACCAAATTGTGAGAAAACTTCAAGCACAAGTCCAAACAAGTTTCAAATTACCAAAGTCTTCTAGAAATGCAAAAAATTATTCTAACATAAATACTCTAAATATATGTGTCATCTATTTTAGAGTGAAAATGCTTACATATTTTATTGTTTATACTAACATAAATTCTGATTTTGCAGGTGATGATTTTCTGTTATTAAGAATATAATTCTCTGAGGATTGGCCTTTATAAGATCAGATTGTTTTAAAGTTGAATGTTTCGATTATCTTTGCACCCCATCATAAGTTCAAGCCCTTATAAAGGAGAGCTTATCTTGAAAGAGAGATTATTTGAAGTAGTAACATATCCAATTATCATTTGTCACAGATTCTATGTAGCCTTCCAAATCATTGCTGTTTCTAGAAGAAATGTGGATCTAGAAAGTTAAGTATTTTTTGTAACACCTTAACTTTTAGCATCTCATGATCGTATTAAAAGCTTAGGCGTTATTAATCTACTTTCCTTTTATTAGCTATTTAATATTGGGCCTCTACACGTTAATTTGTCGATAGTTTTTTAGAAAAACGAAATTCCTTTTTATTTTGTTATATACTTCAAGTTCAGCTATGTCAGATAAACATATACTCACATAATTACTATTAATACATAATAATTGTTCATACAAAACTCAATTGCAACCTTATCCCTCTGTAAAAACACTTTAAAATATCGAGGGTGAGGGGAATAAACCCAGAAGCAACTAGCCAAACAAGTCTTTTATTCGTCTGTAGCTTTCTGATTAGTTATCCTGTTTGTACCTTTGAAAAGGTTTTTTAAAAGTTTTGGGGTGAGAACGAAGTCACACGTTTGAAAAGGTTTTTTAAAAGTTTTGGGGTGAGAACGAAGTCACACGTTCTTAGTAGGAACGTGAACACTGTAATAACAAAGTAAATGCAAATAGTTAATTGATCAATTTTTCTACTTAAAACAGTTTTAAATTTCTTTCTTTAAATAACGCTACTTAACCAAAATCTTAGTAACATTAATAATTTCTCACCCCTAAACAACATTCCTCAATATCTAAATAAGCTAGCATCATGAGTAATATACTTAAATCACACACACAAATATCAGTCCTCAATACATTATTAAATCCACAGCATAAGTAAAATATCTAATCAAGTACACAAGCAAGTTACCAAAATAACAATACAATTACAAATAAACAAACATAATCAAATGCAGATACGCAAACATGATGCATGTTTGTCCTAAGCAGACCATGAGCTCATGCGTTGGTTGTCTACCCACAACCCGACATTACTCGGGGTGAACCCCGAATATGGTTCCTTTACTATGTCAGTTAGACACATTGGCGTCACGGTTACCCGTTTCAGTTTGGCTTCATCATAATAGCATTTTAATGTGCATCACAGTAAGAAACAGTGTTATTATTTAGGCGAACATTCCCGCATTAGCAATCTCAAGCTATCAGTTAGGCGGACACTTTCGTTTTAGCAGTTTGGCAAAAGGCCCGTTTAACATATAATTCTCAATTATTTATTTCATTCTTTACTTCCCTTTTCTTCTCATCTAAGTATCCTTTCCATTCTTTAATTCCCACTTTCTTTTCTTTCCATTATGCGTCCACTTCACCTTACAGCTAAGCATACCTCCGCATCACCGCTTAGCTTTAAACGTGTCCTAGGAATAACCTACACACCTTTGTTTAACTAAACTCTTACATTTTGCCAAATTTGGACATATCCTTTGGGTCTAAATCAAGTTTTACACGTTTGGATTAGAATTAAATCCGATAGCCAACTTAATAAAATCTTAATAAAATCTGCTGCCGCACTAAAGAGAATTTAGAAAAAAATACATCAAGCAGCTCTGTTTTTGATAAATCTATAATAAATTCAAATCTAATCCATTACTTCTAAATTTTGATGAGGATACACCCAACACCCTTAAGTTTCAGAACAACTAAATTTCAGATTCATAGCGCCTCGTTTGGTTAATTGAATGTCAGTTGGAAGTGCTACCCTGTTTTTAGTAATTGGTTGTGAATTTTCTGCGAACAGCCCTGCTTCCAAGAAACATAACTAACTCTACAAAATAGCTATGGACATGAAATTTGTACTCAATTAAAATAGACTCACAAACTTCAAAATCCCTTTGGAAGAAACTCAAAATAACAAATAAATCAAAAGTTCTAGTGGCTTGAAGTTAATACTGCAGAACCAGAAAACCAGAAATTTCTGCAGCAACCACTAAATTTCAAAAATTCATATCTTCCAAACCACTTGGCCGAATCCTTTGAAATTTTTACAGAGAAATCTTGACTTCTTGAAGTTTGATAGAAAAATAATTTGGATCGTAATTCATGTCTATATTGCTCTCAATTTTTATTTTAAGTTGCTGCCAATTATGCAGAAAATTCTGCATTAGGTAATCTAACAACCCTTCATACCAAATTTTATATTCAAGCCTAATATTCCTCTAAAACCACAATTCAAACTTTATTTTGACTAATCAAAATTACCAAAGTGACTAGCACAGTCCCAGGAGTTCAAATTCACTATTTCACCCTTTTCACAAGTGCACATATACTTAATTAACCATATACTTTTTCTGCACTACTATAAACATAATTTCTTTCCATAGGAGCTTAATATCAATCATACACATAGTAAATCATCGATCATCATCATTCGAGCACACAATAATTCATCAATCCATAATGAACCATCATTTATCACAAGCACATACAGCAACAAACTTAATATCCTATCTATCATATCTTTTATAGCACCACCAAACAACCCAAAAATCAATTTTCATCATATTCATATATACTCACTATCACCAACAATTCCCAACTTCATCAATTAGTCATACAAAGCATTCATAAACCATTTCCAGTTACTCATTTAATTTTATTGGTACTCATAATTGGAAACCTCTGCTTTTAAAAAAAATCCCCTACCTTAGTCAAATTATTAAATAAAATTATAACTTTTTTCATATTTAAATTTTAAAAAATGCAGGTTGTTATATTTTTAATGTGTGATGCTTTTTCTTTATATATTAGGTTTCAAATTTTGTAGTTAATTATTTGAATGATTACTTTTAGCAATGCAAAACACAGCTAGTTTCTCTTGAATATTAATGGCGGAATTTTGCTTTCTATAATAGAATTACGCATAAAAGGTACATAACATTTGTGAACCTAAAACCCCTAAGGCTTTAACAATTGAAGGTTCATAACTTTTTTACTAGCAATGAGCCAATTAGCTTGGAATTTTAGTTGGTCATGGCCAGGGAGAGCATTTGATTGTTTCGAGGCGGGAGTAAGTGTTCATATGATGAATATATGTGTGGGAATAGATAGCAGATAGTGCGATGATGTTGCTGATTTTTGTTTCTCATAGTGCTCTGAATTGTGTTTTTAGTTTGTGTTTTTATGTGTTTACTTGTTCTGTTTTGTTTGTTGCAAGATTGATAGATTTTTTTTTGAAATAAATAAAAAAAATATTGTTTCCTAAAACAAATTATTCCAATTTTAAATACTACGATATGTTTTATTATTATTATTATTTTTTTTGTAGTTTTAGGCAAGTTCACCACACCTCCGGCGAACTTCACCTTGACTTCGGCAAATAAAAGCATGGTTGGTGGAGAACCAAGCTTAATACCATTATTTCATTCTTCTCTTTGGTTCTCATGTTGACATTTTTTCTCTACAATGTCAATCAATCCGTTATTATCCATTCATTATGATTGTGAAATAGTGTATGATGAAGAAGGTTTTATCATTTTTAAGTCCGGACAACCAATAATTACGTAGATGACACCAGAAGTGAACTGTCTAACAACGTTGAAGAATTTGATATTGCGTTTCATTGGACAGCAACACACGAAAAGAGTGAAAAAAATTTACTACAGATATCCGACCGAAGTAGATAACAATTTGATTTATAAAAGGTATATTACACTTGTCTTTGTTAAGATGCTGTTATGTTTATTAGACCACGGTTCTGAGAAATTTTTCTGTTGTTTTGAATTAGGTATCAGTTACGTGACGACGAGGACATACGTCTTATAAGATCGTGGGACAACCGATGGACAAATGTTCATTTGTTAGAATTATTTGTGTTTTTAATTGAGTTGGGTGGACGAAGACCATCTGCGGATACTGTTGATGATACATTTATTTACCTTTTAGCAGGTGAAAGATTTTTTTATGTATTTTATTTTGCATTTGAGTTCTGAACTTTTATATGTGATTAACTCTTCTGACATATTGTAGAGGGTAAGCAAAGCGAAGAAAAAAATTCAACATTGATCTCACACTATTTTGTGAATAGCAAGAATGGTAAGAAATTTTTCATATTTTTACTCATTTTGTTTTTTGATAATATAGATGATTAAGAATCCTTTCTTAATCCTTTCTCTCTTACTAATAAGGACTACTAAGAAGCATGCAATAAAAAGTGACATATGTTTTTGAAACCATCAAAAGGATGCAGAAACAAAGTTTTTACATATTGCTTAAAATATCCTACAAAAGAAATGTGCAAATTATTTATTTCATTGGTAGAGTAATCCATGATGTTACAAATTTAGATTCCTCAAACCAAATTGTGAGAAAACTTCAAGCACAAGTCCAAACAAGTTTCAAATTACCAAAGTCTTCTAGAAACGCAACAAATTATTCTAACATAAATACTTTAAACAACCACATTACTTGCTATATGTGTCATCTATTTTAGAGTGAAAATGATTACATATTTTATTGTTTATACTAACATAAATTTTGATTTCGCAGGTGATGATTTCCTGTTATTAAGAATATAATTCCCTGAGGATTAGCCTTTATAAGATCAGATTGTTTTAAGATTGAATGTACGATTATCTTTGCACCCCATCACAAGTTCAAGTCTGATAAGAAATAGCTTGGGACTTAGGGGTTATATCACAATAGATAAGAATTATTCAGTAAAGGGCATACCCAAAGACACAGCGAAAACATAAAAGATAGATAAGGATTTTCCTACTAGACCTCTAAGAAATCTGTTCTTAGCAACCTAGGTCACCGGAAGGGACTCCCTACTAGACCTTCAAAGAATCTGTCCTTGACAACCTAGATCAGAGGGATGAAAATTGAATCACTCAATCTTCTCCATGCAACAAGCAAAGAAATCACTCACCTCACTTAATCACACTAAAAAAGACGTGCATAAAGCACTAAGAAAATTTTATTCATCAAAGTTGTCTAAATTGTCTCACCAAAAGGTGTTTAAATAGATCCCTAACAAACTAGTTAAAGGATAAGATAAGATAACTAATTTAAATCAGATTTGATCTTATTGGATTAGATCAGATTTGATTTAAATTTTAAAATCTTAAAAATATGATAACTAATTTAAATTAGATTTGATCTTATTAGATTAGATCAGATTTGATTTAAATTTAAAATCCCTAAAAATACTACTATGCTAATCAGAAGTAAATCAAATCTTCCAACAAACTCTAACAACAAGACAAACTAACATAAATGCCTAAAAATTTGAAAATTAATAATAAATTATGCCTCCCATTGAATTTAAAAAGCATTATTGGGCTTTTGCTGTCCTGACTTAGCCCAATGGGTCTTATGAGTTGTCACCCTTTCAGCACCACTGTTTTTGAGACGGACTCTTGGTCTTCTTGATGTCCAAGACTGGCATGGTACAATTCTTCTAGTATTCAGATCCTTGAATATGACAAGATTACCATTCTGTCCCTTAACTCCAAAATGACGAAAATGCCCTCCTGAGCACGTATCAAAGTCCTTTATAAAGGAGAGCTTATCTTGAAAGAGAGATTATTTGAAGTAGTGACACATCCAATTATCATTTGTCACATATTCTATGTAGCCTTTCAAATCATTGCAGTTTCTAGAAGCAATGTGGATCCAGAAAGTTAAGTATTTTAATGTGTAATGTTTTTTCTTTACATACTAGGTTTCAAATTTTGTAGTTAATTATATGAATGATTACTTTTAGCAATGCAAAACGCAGCTAGTTTCTCTTGAATCTTAATGGTGGAGTTTCGCTTTCTGTAATGGAATTATTCATAAAAGAAACATAACATTTGTGAACTTAAAACCCCTGAGGCTTTAACAATTGAAGGTTCATAACTTTTTGACTAGCAATGAGCCAATTATTGAGGCTTGGAATTTTAGTTGGTAATGGCCAGGGAGGGCATTTGATTTTTTGTTGCAGGGAGAGGTGTTAATATGATGAATATATGTGAAGGAACAGATAGCAGATAGAGCGATGATGCTGCTAATTTTTGTTTCTCATAGTGCTCTGAATTGTATTTTTATGTGTTTACTTGTTCTGTTTTGTTTATTGCAAAATTGATGGATTTTTTTTCCGAAATAAATAAAAAAATATTATTTCCTAAAACAAATTATTCCAATTTTAAATACCATGATACGTTTTTTTTGTAGTTTTAAGCAAGTTCACCACACCCCCGACGATCTTCACCTTGACTTCGGCAAATAAAAGCATGGTTTGTGGAGAACCAAGCTCAATACCATTATTTTAATCTTCTCTTTAGTTCTCATGTTGACATTTTTTCTCTTCAATGCCAATCAATCCGTTGTTATCCATTCATTATGATGGTAAAATAGTGTATGATGAAGAAGGTTCTATCGTTTTTAAGTCCGGGCAACCAATAATTACTTACTTGACACCGGATGTCAATAGTCAACAACGTTGAAGAATTTGATATCGCGTTCTGTTAGACAGCAACACACGAAAAGAGTGAAAAAATTTACTACAGATATCCGACCGAAGTAGATGACAATTTGTTTTATAAAAGGTATATTACACTTGTCTATGTTATGTTGTTGTTTTGTTTATTAGACCATGGTTCTGAGAAATTTTTCTGTTATTTTGTATTAGGTATCGGTTACGTAACGACGAGGACGTATGTTCAGTGGCCTGGTCGGAATATGCTGTAGGCCACTGACTTGACGCACAACCCGGTCAACTTGATGTCACTCGACGATAGCAAAGCAAAGGAGCGGACATACAATTGCCGCCGAGGCTTCAGCCTCAGCTATCCTCGGTGGAACTATGATGACAAGTCATCTTATGCTAGCTTTTCAAGCATTTTTCACTTGTTTCATTAGGTTTTATGCACTTTCTTGCATTATAAGCAAGTGTTTGGAGTGGAATTGCATGGTTTTGTTGAATCAATCAACCACCCTTTATTTGACACTAAATCATGAGGTTTAAGCTAAAATTAATTGGTTTTTGAATGATTTATAAACCTTGTGAATTTGGTGATACTTTGATTGGTTGTTTTGATTACTTGTAGGTGAAGAAAAGAAAAAAACAAGAAAGGGTGGCCTAAGAAGCGTGGCCTAAGGAAGAAGAAAAGTGTGGCACAACAAGGAAGAAAAGCCATAGCGCTCTCTCTAAGAGCTCAGAGCTCTCCATGAGAGCTCTACTCAAGGCCAAGAAAGCAAGGCAAGGAAGCTATGCTCTCCTTGTTAACCGAGCACCAAGGAAGCAAGGCAAAATTCACAATGCTTGGTTAACACAAGCAACTTTATCGGGCTCCATTTCAATTTAATTCAAGGTGCAATGTTGCTAGTGAAGGCCATAAGGTTCGAACCCATGGCCTAAGGAGCAAGGAGAAGCGCTTGATGAGCGGATAATTTATACGCTTTTTGGCATTGTTTTTAGTATGTTTTTTTAGTAGGATCTAGTTACTTTTAGGGATGTTTTTATTAGTTTTTATGTTAAATTCACATTTCTGGACTTTACTATGAGTTTGTGTGTTTTTCTGTGATTTCAGGTATTTTCTGGCTGAAATTGAGGGACTTGAGCAGAAATTAGATTCAGAGGTTGAAGAAGGACTGCTGATGCTGTTGGATTCTGACCTCCCTGCACTCAAAATGGATTTTCTGGAGCTACAGAACTCAAAATGGCGCGCTTTTAATTGCGTTGTAAAGTAGACATCCAGGGCTTTCCAAAAATATATAATAGTTCATACTTTGGCCGAGTTTAGACGATGCAAAAGGGCGTTGAACGCCAGTTCTACGCTGCAGTCTGGAGTTAAACACCAGAAACATGTCACGAACCAGAGTTGAATGCCAGAAACACGTTACAACCTGGCGTTCAACTCTAAAAGAAGCCTCTGTACGTGGAAGGCTAAAGCTCAACCCAAGCACACACCAAGTGGGCCCCGAAAGTGAATTTATGCATCAATTACTTATTTCTGTAAACCCTAGTAACTAGTTTAGTATAAATAGAACTTTTTACTAGTCTTTTAGACATCTTATGATTTTTAGTTCATCTTTAGATCATATTGATCACGTTTGGGGGATGGCCTCTCGGCCATGCATGAACCTTCATCACTTATGTATTTTTCAACGGTAGAGTTTCTACACACCATAGATTAAGGTGTGGAGCTCTGCTGTTCCTCATGAATTAATGCAAAGTACTACTGTTTTTCTCTTCAATTCAACTTATTCCGCTTCTAAGATATTCATTCGCACTTCAACATGAATGTGATGAATGTGACAATCATCATCATTCCCTATGAACGCGTGCCTGACAACCACTTCTGTTCTACCTTCGATTGAATGGATATCTCTTGGATATCTAATACAGGGGACTGAGTCCGAGTTATTAAGTGTCTTCGTGGTATAAGTTAGAACCCATGGATGGCCATTCCTGAGATCCGGGAAGTCTAAACCTTGTCTGTGGTATTCTGAGTAGGATCTGGGAAGGGATGGCTGTGACGAGCTTCAAACTCGCAAGTGCTGGGCGTAGTGATAGACGCAAAAGGATATTAAATCCTATTCCAGTATGATCGAGAACCTCCAGATGATTAGCCATGCAGTGACAGCGCATTGGACCATTTTCACAAGAGAGGATGGGATGTAGCCATTGACAACGGTGATGCCCTACATACAGCTTGCCATGGAAAGGAGTAGGATTGATTGGATGAAGACAGCAGGAAAGCAGAGGTTCAGAGGAACGAAAGCATCTCTATACGCTTATCTGAAATTCCCACTAATGATTTACATAAGTATTTCTATCTTTATTTTCTGTTTATTTATTATTATTATTCGAAAACTCCATAACCATTTGATATCCGCCTGACTGAGATTTACAAGGTGACCATAGCTTGCTTCAAGCCGACAATCTCCTTGGGATCGACCCTTACTCACGTAAGGTTTTATTACTTGGACGACCCAGTGCACTTGCTGGTTAGTTGTGCGAAGTTGTGAAGTTATGTTTGGACCATGGTATTGTGCACCAGTTTTGGCGCCATTGCCAGGGAGAGAATGAGCAACAAATTTTACAACCTCAGAGTAACAATTTCGCATGTACCAAGTTTTTGGCGCCGCTGCTGGGGAGCAATCAATTTCGAACAACAATTCACAATTGTTTCCAGACCACAATGGTGCCAAGTTTTTAATCCGGCAACAACACCAAGTTTTTGGCGCCGTTGCCGGGGATTGTTTAAGTTTGCACAACTGACGGTTCATCTTGTTGCTCAGATTAGGTAATTTTCTTTTTGTTTTATTTTCAAAAGTTTTTCAAAAATCTTCAAAAATTTCTCCTTTATTTTGAAAAAAAAAATATTTTCAAAAAAAATGTATATCTTTCTTCAGAATTTTTAAGAATGAATTTTAGAGTTTCATGAAGCATGTTGAAGCCTGGCTGGCTGTAAAGCCATGTCTAAAATCTTCTGGACTAAGGTTTCCAAACCATCAGCATAGAGGTAAGTTAATTTGATAACTAATGAGCAGTATATCTGAGTTACATTCTAAAGCTTGGCTGGCTATTAAGCCATGTCTGACCCTCAGATTGGAGCTTTAGACTAAGAGTACAAGATTCCTGGAATTCATATTAAAAATTTTGGAATCCTTATTTTTCTTTTTCACATTAATTTTCGAAAAAAATACAAAATTTTTTTTATAAAATCATAAAAATCAAAAATATTTTGTGTTTCTTGTTTGAGTCTTGAGTCAATTTTAAAGTTTGGTGTCAATTGCATTTTTTCTAAAAAATTTTTATGCATTTTTCGAAAATTCATGCATTCATGGTGTTCTTCATGATCTTCAAGTTGTTCTTGGTAAATCTTCTTGTTTGATCTTGATGTTTTCTTGTTTTGTGCCTTTTCTTGTTTTTCATATGCATTCTTGCATTCATATGAAAAATCTTTAAGTTTGGTGTCTTGCATGTTTTCTTTTCTTGAAAATTTTTCAAAAATAAGTTCTTGATGTTCATTTTAACATTCAAAGTGTTCTTGGTGTTCATCTTGACATTCATAGTGTTCTTGCATGCATCATGTGTTTTGATTCAAAATTTTCATGCATTGCATCATTTTCATGTTTTTCTCTCTCATCATTAAAAATTCAAAAATCAAAAAATATCTTTCCCTTTTTCTCTCACAAATTTTCGAAAATTTGAGTTGACTTTTTTAAAAATTTTAAAAATCTAGTTGTTTTTATGAGTCAAATCAAATTTTCAATTTAAAAATCTTATCTTTTTCAAAATCTTTTTCAAAAATCATATCTTTTTTCATTTTTCTTATTTATTTTCAAAAATTTCAAAAATCTTTTTCAAAATATTTTCAAAATCTTTTTCTTATTTTTATATCATATTTTTGAAAATATCATCAAAAATTAATGTTTTGATTCAAAAATTTAAAGTTTGTTACTTGCTTGTTAAGAAAGATTCAAACTTTAAGTTCTAGAATCATATCTTGTGATTTCTTGTGAATCAAGTCATTAATTGTGATTTTAAAAAAAATCAAATCTTTTTCAAAACTAATCATATCTTTTCAAAAATACATTTTTATCTTATCTTTTTCAAATATCTTTTCTAACTTCTTATCTTCTTATCTTCTAAAATTTGATTTTCAAAATTTGTTTCAACTAACTAATTGACTTTTTGTTTGTTTCTTATCTTTTTCAAAACTACCTAACTAACTCTCTCTCTCTCTCTAATTTTCGAAAATATCTTCCCTCTTTTTCAAAAATTCTTTTTAATTAACTATTGTTTCAATTTTTAATTTTAATTTGATTTTATTCCTAATTTTCGAAAATCACTAACCCCTTTTCAAAATTTTATTTTCGAAAATCCTCTTTCTCTCTCATCTCCTTCTATTTATTTATTCATCTACTAACACTTCATCTCACCCAAATTCGAACCCCCTCTTCCATCTGAGTTCGAATTTTCTCTTCTTCCCTTCTTTACATTACATTCTTTTCTTCTTCTACTCACACAGGGGAACCTCTATACCTGGGTAAAAAGGATCCCTATTATTATTATTTTTCTGTTCCCTCTTTTTCATATGAGCAGGAGCAAAGACAAGAACATTCTTGTTGAAGCAGACCCTGAACCTGAAAGGACTCTGAAAAGGAAACTAAGAGAAGCTAAAATACAACAATCCAGAGATAACCTTATAGAAATTTTCGAACAGGAAGAGGAGATGGCAGCCGAAAATAATAATAATGCAAGGAGGATGCTTGGTGACTTTACTGCACCTAATTCCAATTTACATGGAAGAAGCATCTCCATCCCTACTATTGGAGCAAACAATTTTGAGCTGAAACCTCAATTAGTTTCTCTGATGCAACAAAACTGCAATTTTCATGGACTTCCATCTGAAGATCCTTTTCAGTTCTTAATTGAATTCTTGCAGATCTGTGATACTGTTAAGACTAATGGAGTAGATCCTAAAGTCTACAGGCTCATGCTTTTCCCTTTTGCTGTAAGAGACAGAGCTAGAGTGTGGTTGGACTCTCAACCCAAAGATAGCCTGAACTCTTGGGATAAGCTGGTCACGGCTTTCTTAGCCAAATTCTTTCCTCCTCAAAAGATGAGCAAGCTTAGAGTGGATGTTCAAACCTTCAGACAGAAAGAAAGTGAATCCCTCTATGAAGCTTGGGAGAGATACAAGCAACTGACCAAAAAGTGTCCGTCTGACATGCTTTCAGAATGGACCATCCTGGATATATTCTATGATGGTCTGTCTGAATTAGCTAAAATGTCATTGGATACTTCTGCAGGTGGATTCATTCACCTAAAGAAAATGCCTGCAGAAGCTCAAGAACTCATTGACATGGTTGCTAACAACCAGTTCATGTACACTTCTGAAAGGAATCCTGTGAATAATGGGACGCCTATGAGTGGAAGATACAGGTTTAGCAATAGCAATCCTTTTCCATCATCCACTCAGCAACAGACAGAGAACTCTGAATAAAATACCTCTAATTTAGCAAATTTAGTCTTTGATCTATCTAAGGCCACTGTGAGTTTCATGAATGAAACAAGGTCCTCCATTAGAAATTTGGAAGCACAAGTGGGCCAGCTGAGTAAAAGAATCATTGAAACCCCCCTAGTACTCTCCCAAGCAATACAGAAGAGAATCCAAAAGGAGAGTTCAAGGCCATTGAATTAATTACCATGGCTGAACCTGTAAGGGAGGTTGAGGACGTGAATCCCAGTGAGGAAGACCTCCTGGGACGTCCAGTGATCAATAAGGAGTTTCCCTCTGAGGAACCAAAGGAATCTGAGACTCATCTAGAGACCATGGAGATTCCATTGAACCTCCTTATGCCATTCATGAGCTCTGATGAGTATTCCTCTTCTGAAGAGAATGAGGATGTTACTGAAGAGCAAGTTGCCAAGTTCCTTGGTGCAATCATGAAGCTGAATGCCAATTTATTTGGTAAAGAGACTTGGGGAGATGAACCTCCCCTGTTCACCAATGAACTAAATGCATTTGATCAACTGAGATTGCCTCAGAAGAAGCAGGATCCTGGAAAGTTCCTAATACCTTGCACCATAGGTACCATGACCTTTGAGAAGGCTCTATGTGACCTTGGGTCAGGAATAAACCTCATGCCACTCTCTGTAATGGAGAAACTGGGAATCTTTGAGGTACAAGCTGCTAAAATCTCATTAGAGATGGCAGACAATTCCAGAAAACAGGCTTATGGACAAGTAGAGGACATGTTAGTAAAGGTTGAAAGCCTTTACATCCCTGCTGATTTCATAATCCTAGATACTGGGAAGACCCTTCCTAGCCACAGCAAGAGCTGTGATTGATGTTGACAGAGGTGAACTAGTCCTTCAATTGAATGAGGACTCCCTTGTGTTTAAAACTCAAGGTCATCCTAATGTAAACATGGAAAAGAGGCACAGTAAGCTTCTCTCAAAACAGAGTCATACAGAGCCCCCACAATCAAACTCTAAGTTTGGTGTTGGGAGGCCTCAGCCAAACTCTAAGTTTGGTGTTGAACTCCCATATCCAAACTCTAAGTTTGGTGTTGGGAGTCTATAAAATTGACCTGATCACCTGTGTGGAGCCATGAGAGCTCACTGTCAAGCTATTGACATTAAAGAAGCGCTTGTTGGGAGGCAACCCAATTTTTATTTATCTAATTTTATTTTTATTTTTATTGTTCTTTCATGTTTTATTAGGTTCATGATCATGTGGAGTCACAAAATAAATTAAAAATTAAAAACAGAATCAAAAACAGCAGAAGAAAAATCACACCCTGGAGGAAGGACTTAAGGAGCATCTGGCTGGCGTTCAACGCCAGAACAGAGCATGGATCTGGTGTTGAATGCCCAAAACAAGCAGCATCCTGGCGTTCAGACGCCAGGAATGCACACTGAGGAAAACTGGCACTGAACGCCAGAAACAAGCATAGAACTGGCGTTCAACGCCATAAACATGCTGCATCTGGGCGCTGAACGCCCAAAACAAGCATCAATTCGGCGTTTAAACGCCAGAATTGCATGCAAAGGCATTTTACATGCCTAATTGGTGCAGGGATGTAAATCCTTGACACCTCAGGATCTGTGGACCCCACAGGATTCCCACATACCTCCACTCACCTTCCCTTCTCATAATCCTATATCACCCTCTCTCTCTCTCTCTCTCTCTCTCCATTCACAGTCATCCCTTCTATTTTCCATTCACCACTCACATCCATACACCCCACCTACCTTCAAAATTCAAAATCTCTTTCCCACCCAAGCCCACCCATATAGCCGAATACACACATCCCTCCATCTCCTCCATATCTTCTTCTTCTTCTACTATTCTTTCTTCTTTTGCTCGAAGGCGAGCAACATTCTAAGTTTGGTGTGGTAAAAGCATAGCTTTTTTGTTTTTCATAACCATTGATGGCACCTAAGGCCAGAGAAACCTCTAGAAAGAGGAAAGAAAAGACAAAAGCTTCCACCTCCAAATCATAGGAGATGGAGAGATTCATCTCAAGGGTCTATAGCTCAGTGGTAGAACATTTGACTTCAAATCAAGAGATCCCTGAGATACCTCAGGGGATACATTTTCCTCCACATAATTATTGGGAGCAACTAAGGATAGGAGCACCAAGAGCACTCCATCATCCTTCATGAAATTAGAGAAGATCAAAGAGCAATGAGGGAGGAGCAACAAAGACAAAGAAGAGACATAGAAGAGCTCAAGAACATCATTGGTTCCTCAAAAAGAAAACCCCACCATCACTAAGGTGGACTCATTCCTTGTTCTTACATTCTCTGTTTTTCGTTTTTATATGTTAAATGTTTATCTATGTTTGTGTCTTCACTATATGATCATTAGTATTTAAGTGTCTATGCCTTAAAGTAGTGAATATGAATCCATCACCTCTCTTAAATGGAAAATGTTTTAATTCAAAAGAACAAGAAGTACATGAGTTTCGAATTTATCCTTGAACTTAGTTTAATTATATTGATGTGGTGACAATACTTCTTGTTTTCTGAATGAATGCTTGAATAGTGCATATGTCTTTTGAAGTTGTTGTTTTAGAATGTTAAATATGTTGGCTCTTGAAAGAATGATGACAAGGAGATATGTTATTTGGTAATCTGAAAAATCATAAAAATGATTCTTGAAGCAAGAAAAAGCAGCAAAGAACAAAGCTTGCAGAAAAAAAAAATAGCGAAAAAAATATAAAAAAAAAAAAGAAAAAGCAAGCAGAAAAAGCCAAAGCTCTTAAAACCAAAAGGCAAGAGCAAAAAGCCAATAACCCTTAAAACCAAAAGGCAAGGGTAAAGAAAAAGGATCCCAAGGCTTTGAGCATCAGTGGATAGGAGGGCCTAAAGAAATAAAATCCTGGCCTAAGCGGCTAAACCAAGTTGTCCCTAACCATGTGCTTGTGGCGTGAAGGTGTCAAGTGAAAACTTGAGACTGAGCGGTTAAAGTCAAGGTCCAAAGCAAAAGAAGAGTGTGCTTAAGAACCCTGGACACCTCTAATTGGGGACTTTAGCAAAGCTAAGTCACAATCTGAAAAGGTTCACCCAATTATGTGTCTGTGGCATTTATGTATCCGGTGGTAATACTGGAAAACAAAGTGCTTAGGGCCACGGCCAAGACTCATAAAGTAGCTGTGTTCAAGAATCAACATACTGAACTAGGAGAATCAATAAAATTATCTGAACTCTGAGTTCCTATAGATGCCAATCATTCTGAACTTCAATGGATAAAGTGAGATGCCAAAACTATTCAAGAGGCAAAAAGCTACAAGTCCCGCTCATCTGATTTGAGCTATGTTTCATTCATAGTTTGGAATTTATAGTATATTCTCTTCTTTTTATCCTATTTGATTTTTAGTTGCTTGGGGATAAGCAACAATTTAAGTTTGGTGTTGTGATGAGCGGATAATTTATACGCTTTTTGGCATTGTTTTTAGTATGTTTTTAGTAGGATCTAGTTACTTTTAGGGATGTTTTTATTAGTTTTTATGTTAAATTCACATTTCTGGACTTTACTATGAGTTTGTGAGTTTTTTTGTGATTTCAGGTATTTTCTGGCTGAAATTGAGGGACTTGAGCAGAAATCAGATTCAGAGGTTGAAGAAGGACTGCTGATGCTGTTGGATTCTGACCTCCCTGAACTCAAAGTGGATTTTCTGGAGCTACAGAACTCAAAATGGCGCGCTTCCAATTGCGTTCGAAAGTAGACATCCAGGGCTTTCCAGAAATATATAATAGTCTATACTTTGGCCGAGTTTAGATGATGCAAAAGGGCGTTGAACGCCAGTTCTACGCTGCAGTCTGGAGTTAAACGCCAGAAACACGTCACGAACCAGAGTTGAACGCCAGAAACACGTTACAACCTGGCGTTCAACTCCAAAAGAAGCCTCTGCACGTGGAAGGCTAAAGCTGAGTCCAAGCACACACCAAGTGGGCCCCGGAAGTGGATTTATGCATCAATTACTTATTTCTGTAAACCCTAGTAACTACTTTAGTATAAATAGAACTTTTTACTAGTCTTTTAGACATCTTATGATTTTTAGTTCATCTTTAGATCATATTGATCACGTTTGGGGGCTGGTCTCTCGGCCATGCCTGAACCTTCATCACTTATGTATTTTTCAACGGTAGAGTTTCTACACACCATAGATTAAGGTGTGGAGCTCTGCTGTTCCTCATGAATTAATGCAAAGTACTACTGTTTTTCTATTCAATTCAACTTATTCCGCTTCTAAGATATTCATTCGCACTTCAACATGAATGTGATGAACGTGACAATCATCATCATTCCCTATGAACGCGTGCCTGACAACCACTTCCGTTCTACCTTCGATTGAATGGATATCTCTTGGATATCTAATACAGGGGACCGAATCCGAGTTATTAAGTGTCTTCGTGGTATAAGTTAGAACCCATGGATGGCCATTCCTGAGATCCGGGAAGTCTAAACCTTGTCTGTGGTATTCCGAGTAGGATCTGGGAAGGGATGACTGTGACGAGCTTCAAACTCGCAAGTGCTGGGTGGTATGCAAAATTGTTACTCAGATTTGTAAAATTATTTTGTTCGTTCTTTCCCTGGCAATGGCGCCAAACACTGGTGCACAAAACCATGGTCCAAACATAACTTCACAACTTCGCACAACTAACCAGCAAGTGCACTGGGTCGTCCAAGCAATAAACCTTACGTGAGTAAAGGTCGATCCCACGGAGATTGTTGGTATGAAGCAAGCTATGGTCATCTTGTAGATCTCAGTCAGGCGGATATCAAATGGATATGGAGTTTTCGAAAATTAATAATAAATAAATAAACTGAAAGTAAAGATAGAGATACTTATGTAATTCATTGGTGAGAATTTCAGATAAGCGTATAGAGATGCTTTCATTCCTCTGAACATCTGCTTTCCTGCTATCTTCATCCAATCAATCCTACTCCTTTCCATGGCTGGCTTTATGTAAGGGCCTCACCGTTGTCAATGGCTACTTTTGATCCTCTCTGGAAAATGGTCCGATGCGCTGTCACTGCATGGCTAATCGTCTGGAGGCATCACCATTGTCAATGGCTGCGTCCCATCCTCTTGTGAAAATGGTCCAAATGCTCTGTCACGGCACGGCTAATCATCTGAGGTTCCCGATCATGCTGGAATAGGATTCACCCTCCTTTTGCGTCTGTCACTACGCCCAGCAATCGTGAGTTTGAAGCTCGTCACAATCATTCAATCCCCGAATCCTACTCGGAATACCACAGACAAGGTTTAGACTTTCCGGATTCTCATGAATGCCGCCATCAATCTAGCTTACACCACGAAGATCCCAATATCTCGGACTCGGTCCCCTGTATTAGTAATCTAAGAGATACGCATTCAATCTGATGTAGAACGAAAGTGGTTGTCAGGCACGCGTTCATAGGGAATGATGATGATTGTCACGTTCATCACATTCATGTTGAAGTGCGAATGAGTATCTTAGAAGCGGAATAAGATGAATTGAATAGAAAAATAGTAGTACTTTGCATTAATCTTTGAGGAACAGCAGAGCTCCACACCTTAATCTATGGAGTGCAGGAACTCTACCGTTGAAAATACATAAGTGAAAGGTCCAGGCATGGCCGAATGGCCAGCCCCCAAAACGTGATCACTATGATCCCAAAGATGAACTATAAAATCATATGATGCCTAATACAATAGTAAAAGGTCCTATTTATACTAGACTAGTTACTAGGGTTTACAGAAGTAAGTAATTGATGCATAAATCCACTTCCGGGGCCCACTTGGTGTGTGCTTGGGCTGAGCATGAAGTTTCCACGTGGAGAGGTCATTCTTGGAGTTGAACGCCAGTTTTGGTGCCAGTTTGGGCGTTGAACTCCACTTTGCAACTTGTTTCTGGCGCTGGACGCCAGAATTGGACAGAGAGCTGGCGTTGAAAGCCAGTTTGCATCATCTAAAATTGGGCAAAGTATGGACTATTATATATTGCTGGAAAGCCCTGGATGTCTACTTTCCAACGCAATTGGAAGTGCGCCATTTTGAGTTCTGTAGCTCCAGAAAATCCACTTTGAGTGCAGGGAGGTCAGAATCCAACAGCATCAGCAGTCCTTCTTCAACCTCTGAATCTGATTTTTGCTCAAGTCCTTCAATTTTAGCCAGAAAATACCTGAAATCACAGAAAAATACACAAACTCATAGTAAAGTCCAGAAATGTGAATTTAACGTAAAAACTAATAAAAACATCCCTAAAGTAACTAGATTCTACTAAAAACATACTAAAAACAATGCCAAAAAGCGTATAAATTATCCGCTCATCACAACACTAAACTTAAATTGTTGCTTGTCCCCAAGCAACTGAAAATCAAATAGGATAAAAAGAAGAGAATATACTATAAATTTCAAACTATCAATGAAACATAGCTCCAATTAGATGAGCGGGACTTGTAGCTTTTTGCCTCTTGAATAGTTTTGGCATCTCACTCTATCCATTGAAGTTTAGAATGATTGGCTTCTATAGGAACTCAGAGTTCATATAGTGTTATTGATTCTCCTAGTTCAGTATGATGATTCTTGAACACAGCTCCTTTATGAGTCTTGGCCGTGGCCCTAAGCACTTTGTTTTCCAGTATTACCACCGGATACATAAATGCCACAGACACATAATTGGGTGAACCTTTTCAGATTTTGACTCAGCTTTGCTAAAGTCCCCAATTAGAGGTGTCCAGGGTTCTTAAGCACACTCTTTTTTTGCTTTGGACCTTGACTTTAACCGCTCAGTCTCAAGTTTTCACTTGACACCTACACGCCACAAGCACATGGTTAGGGACAGCTTGGTTTAGCCGCTTAGACTGGGATTTGATTCCTTTAGGCCCTCCTATCCACTGATGCTCAAAGCCTTGGGATCCTTTTTATTACCATTGCCTTTTGGTTTTAAAGGTTATTGGCTTTTTGCTCTTGCCTTTTGGTTTTAAGAGCTTTGACTTTTTCTGCTTGCTTTTTCTTTTTCTTTCTATTTTTTTTCGCTATTTTTTTTTCTGCAAGCTTTGTTCTTTGCTACTTTTTCTTGCTTCAAGAATCATTTTTATGATTTTTCAGATTATCAAACAACATGTCTCCTTGTCATCATTCTTTCAAGAGCCAATATATTTAATATTCTTAAACAACAACTTCAAAAGACATATGCACTGTTCAAGCATTCATTCAGAAAACAAAAAGTATTGTCACCACATCAATATAATTAAGCTAAGTTCAAGGATAAATTCGAAACTTATGTACTTCTTGTTCTTTTGAGTTAAAACATTTTTTATTTAAGAGAGGTGATGGATTCATAGGACATTCATAACTTTAAGGCATAGTTACTAAAAACTAATGATCATGTAATGAAGACACAAACATAGATAAGCACATAACATAGAAAACGAAAAACAGAAGAAATAAGAACAAGGAATGAGTCCACCTTAGTGATGGTGGAGTTTCCTTCTTGAAGAACCAATGATATCCTTGAGCTCTTCTATGTCTCTTCCTTGTCTTTGTTGCTCCTCCCTCATTGCTTTTTGATCTTCTCTTATTTCATGAAGGAAGATGGAGTGCTCTTGATGTTTCACCCTTAGTTGTCCCATGTTGGAACTTAATTCTTCTAGGAAGGTGTTGATGTTCTCCCAAAAATTCTGTGGAGGAAAGTGCATTTGAGGCATCTCCGGGATCTCATGGTGATGAGCTTCATGCGCCTCTTGAGCTCCATGAATGGGATCTCTTGCTTGCTCCATCCTTTTCTTAGTGATGGGCTTCTCTTCCTTAATGGGAATGTCTCCTTCTATGAAAGCTTCAGCTGAGTAACATAGATGGCAAATAAGATGAGGAAAAGTTAGCCTTGACCCAGGAGAGGGCTTTTCGGCTATTTTGTAGAGTTCAAGGGAGATGACTTCATGAACTTCTACTTCCTCTCCAATCATGATGCTATGAATCATGATGGCCCGATCCACAGTAACTTCAGATCGGTTGCTAGTGGGGATGATGGAGCGTTGGATGAATTCCAACCATCCTCTAGCTACAGGCTTGAGGTCCAGTCGTCTTAATTGAACCAGCTTGCCTTTGGAGTCAATCTTCCATTGAGCTCCTTCCACACATATGTCCATAAGGACTTGGTCCAACCTTTGATTAAAGTTGACCCTTCTTGTGTAGGGGCGTTCATCTACTTGCATCATAGGCAAGTTAAACGCCAACCTCACATTCTCCGGACTAAAATCTAAGTATTTCCCCCGAACCATTGTAGTGTAGTTCTTTGGATTCGGGTTCTTACTTTGATCATAGTTCTTGGTGATCCATGCATTGGCATAGAACTCTTGAACCATTAGGATGCCGACTTGTTGGATGGGATTTGTTAGAACTTCCCAACCTCTTCTTTGGATTTCATGTCAGATCTCCGGATACTCATTTTTCTTGAGTTTGAAAGGGACCTCGGGGATCACCTTCTTCTTGGCCACAACATCATAGAAGTGGTCTTGATGGGCTTTAGAGATGAATCTTTCCATCTCCCATGACTCGGATGTGGAAGCTTTTGTCTTCCCTTTTCCTTTTTTAGAGGATTCTCCGGTCTTAGGTGCCATCAATGGTAATGGAAAAACAAAAAGCTTATGCGTTTACCACACCAAACTTAGAATATTGCTCGCCCTCGAGCAATAAAAGAAAGAATAGATGAAGAAGAAGAAATGGAGGAGAGGGAGAAGGGAAGGTGTTTCGGCCAAGAAGGGGAAGAGAGGGTTATGTTGTGTGAAAATGAAGAAGAATGGAGGGCTTTATATAGGGAAGGGAGGGGGGTAAGGTTCGGCCATATGGGTGGGTTTGGGTGGGAAATTGATTTTGAATTTTGAAGGTAGGTGGAGTTTATTGGGTAGGTTTATGGGGAAGAGTGGGTGAATGTGAGTGGTGAAGGGTTAATAGGGAAGAGGGATGGAGGTGATAGGTGAAGGGTTTTGGGGAAGAGTGTTTATTGGGAAGAGAGGATGATTGAGAGGAGAGAAGAGAGTGAGTGGAGGTAGGTGGGGATCTTGTGGGGTCCACAGATCCTGAGATGATCCTGTGGGGTCCACGGATCCTGAGATGATCCTGTGGGGTCCACAGATCCTGAGGTGTTCAAGGATTTACAACCTTGCACCAAATTAGGCATGCAAAATGCCCTTTGTTTTTAATTTTTCTGTTTATTTTGTGACTCCACATGATCATGAACCTAAGAAAACATGAAAAACACTAAAAATAAAATTAGATAAATAAAAATTGGGTTGCCTCCCAACAAGCGCTTCTTTAATGTCAATAGCTTGACAGTGGGCTCTCATGGAGCCTCACAGATGTGCAGAGCTTTGTTGAGACCTCCCAACACCAAACTTAGAGTTTGGGTATGGGGGTTCAACACCAAACTTAGAGTTTGGTTGTGGCCTCCCAACACAAAACTTAGAGTTTGACTGTGGGGGCTCTGGTTGACTCTGTAGTGAGAGAAGCTTTTTATGCTTCCTCTCCATGGTTACAGAGAGAGATCCTTGAGTTTTAAACACAAGGTTGTCCTTATTTAGTTGAAGGATTAATTCTCCTCTGTCCACATCAATCACAGCTCTTGCTGTGGCTAGGAAGGGTCTTCCAAGGATGATGGATTCATCCTCATCCTTCCCAGTGTCTAGGATTATGAAATCAGCAGGGATGTAAAGGCCTTCAACCTTTACTAACATGTCCTCTACTTGTCCATAAGCCTCTTTTCTTGAGTTGTCTGCCATCTCTAATGAGATTCTAGCAGCATGCACCTCAAATATTCCAAGTTTCTCCATTACAGAGAGTGGCATGAGGTTTATCCCTGACCCAAGGTCACACAGAGCCTTCTCAAAGGTCATGGTACCTATGGTACAGGGTATGAGGAACTTTCTAGGATCCTCTTTCTTCTGAGGCAATCTCAGTAAATCCAATGCGTTTAGTTCATTGGTGAACAGGGGAGGTTCATCTCCCCAAGTCTCATTACCAAATAATTTGGCATTCAGCTTCATGATTGCACCAAGGAACTTGGCAACTTGCTCTTCAGTGACATCCTCATTCTCTTCAGAAGAGGAATACTCATCAGAGCTCATGAAGGGTGTAAGGAGGTTCAATGGGATCTCTATGGTCTCTAGATGAGCCTCAGAGTCCTTTGGTTCCTCACAGGAAAACTCCTTATTGATCACTAGACGTCCCAAGAGGTCTTCCTCCTTGGGATTCACGTCCTCCTCTCCCTCTTTGGGTTCGGCCATGGTAATTAATTCAATGGCCTTGCACTCTCCTTTTGGATTCTCTTCTGTATTGCTTGGGAGAGTACTTGGAGGGATTTCAGTGATCCTTTTACTCAGCTGGCCCACTTGTGCCTCCAAATTTCTAATTGAGGACCTTGTTTCATTTATGAAACTTACAGTGGCCTTAGATAGATCAGAGACTAAATTTGCTAAATTAGAAGTATTTTGTTCAGAGTTCTCTGTCTGTTGCTGAGTAGATGATGGAAAAGGTTTATTATTGTTAAACCTGTTTCTTCCACCATTATTAAAGCCTTGTTGAGGCTTTTGTTGATCCTTCCATGAGAAATTTGGATGATTTCTCCATGATGAATTATAGGTGTTTCCGTAAGGTTCACCTAAATAATTTACCTCTGCTATTGCAGGGTTCTCAGGATCATAGGCCTCTTCTTCAGAAAGTGCCTCTTGAGTACTGTTGGATGCAGCTTGCAATCCATTCAGACTCTGAAAAATCATATTGACTTGTTGAGTCAATAATTTGTTCTGAGCCAATATGGCATTCAGAGTATCAATTTCAAGAACTCCTTTCTTTTGAGGCGTCCCATTGCTTACAGGATTCCTCTCAGAAGTGTACATGAACTGGTTGTTAGCCACCATGTCAATAAGTTCTTGAGCTTCTGCAGGCGTTTTCTTTAGGTGTATGGATCCACCTGCAGAAGTATCCAATGACATTTTAGCTAAGTCAGACAGACCATCATAGAAGATATCCAGGATGGTCCATTCTGAAAGCATGTCAGTAAGACACTTTTTGGTCAGTCCTTTGTATCTCTCCCAAGCTTCATAGAGGGATTCACCTTCTTTCTGTCTGAAGGTCTGAACGTCCGCTCTAATCTTACTAAGCTTTTGAGGAGGAAAGAACTTGGCTAAGAAAGCCTTGACCAGCTTATCCCATGAGTTTAGGCTATCCTTAGGTTGAGAGTCCAACCAGAGTCTAGCTCTGTCTCTTACAGCAAAAGGGAAAAGTATGAGCCTGTAGACTTCAAGATCTACTCCATTAGTCTTTGCAGTATCACATATCTGCAAGAATTCAGTTAAGAACTGAAAAGGATCTTTAGAGGGAAGTCCATGAAACTTACAGTTTTGTTGCATCAGAGAAACTAGCTGAGGTTTCAGCTCAAAATTGTTTGCTCCAATGGTTGGAATTGAGATGCTTCTTCCATGTAAATTGGAATTTGGTGCAGTAAAGTTACCAAGCATTCTCCTTGCATTATTGTTGTTGGGTTCGGCTGCCATCTCCTTTATTTGTTCAAAATTTTCAATAAGGTTGTCTCTGGATTGTTGTAATTTAGCTTCTCTTAGTTTCCTCTTCAGAGTCCTTTCAGGTTCTGGATCAGCTTCAACAAGAATGCCTTTTTCCTTGTTCCTGCTCATAAGAAAGAGAAGAGAACAAGAAAAGACGAGGAATCCTCTATGTCACAGTAAAGAGGTTCCTTGTTGTTAGTAAAAGAAGAAAAGGAATAGGGGTGAAGAAGAATGAAGAATCCAAACTCAAAGGTAAGGATAGGAGCAGTGATTTGAGATGAGGAGATGTTAGTAGATGAATATAGAAGGAGATGAGAGAGAAGGAGAATTTTCGAAAATTATTTTTGAAAAAGAGTTAGTGATTTTCGAAAATAGTTTTTGAAAAAGGTTAGTAATTTTCGAAAATTGAAATAAAAAATTAAAATAATTAGTTAATTAAAAAGAAATTTTGAAAAAGAGGGAAGATATTTTCGAAAATTAGAGAGAGAGAGAGAGAGAGAGAGAGAGAGAGAGAGAGTTAGTTAGGTGGTTTTGAAAAAGATAAGAAACAAACAAAAAGTTAGTTAGTTAGTTGAAACAAATTTTGAAAATCAATTTTGAAAAGATAAGAAGATAAGGAGTTAGAAAAGATATTTTTAAAATCAAATTTTTTGAAAAAGATAAGATAAAAGATATTTTTTTGAAAAGATATGATTGAAATTAGTTTTGAAAAAGATTTGATTTTTAAAATCACAATTAATGACTTGATTCACAAGAAATCACAAGATATGATTCTAGAACTTAAAGTTTGAATCTTTCTTAACAAGTAAGTAACAAACTTGAAATTTTTGAATCAAAACATTAATTGATGATGTTATTTTCGAAAATTAGGAGATAAAGATGAGAAAAAGATTTTTGAAAAATATTTTAAAAATTTTCGAAAATAAATAAGAAAAGTGAAAAAGATATGATTTTTGAAAAAGATTTTGAAAAAGATAAGATTTTCAAATTGAAAATTTGATTTGACTCATAAGAAACAACTAGATTTTAAAATTTTTTGAAAAAGTCAATTCAAATTTTCGAATTTGATGAGAAGAAAAAGGGAAAGATATTTTTTTTATTTTTGAATTTTTAATGATGAGAGAGAAAAACACTAAAAATGCTCAATGCATGAAAATTTTAGATCAAAACAATGAATGCATGTAAGAATGCTATGAATGTCAAGATGAACACCAAGAACACTTTGAAGATCATGATGAACATCAAGAACATATTTTTGAAAATTTTTATATGCAAAGAAAACATGCAAGACACCAAACTTGAAATTTTTCATGTTTAGACTCTAACAAACGAAAAATGCATATGAAAAACAAGAAAAGACACAAATCAAGAACACATCAAGATCAAACAAGAAGACTTACCAAGAACAACTTGAAGATCATGAAGAACACTATGAATGCATGAATTTTCGAAAAAATGCAAGATGAATATGCAATTGACACCAAATTCAAGAATTGACTCAAGACTCAAACAAGAAACACAAAAATATTTTTGATTTTTATGATTTTCAAATTTTTTTGGTATTTTTCGAAAATTAATTGAAAAAGAAAAATAAGGATTCCAAAATTTTTAATATGAATTCCAGGAATCTTGCACTGTTAGTCTAAAGTTTCAGTCCAGGAATTAAACATGGCTCACTAGCCAGCCAAGCTTTCAATGAAAGCTCCGGTCCAAAACACTAGACATGGCCAATGGTCAGCCAAGCTTCAGCAGATACAAATCAAACATATAACAGCTGATATTTCATCCAACTTTATATGCTTATAATTTGGAAGCCCCAGTCCAAAAGAATTTAGACATGGCTTTACAGCCAGCCAGGCTTCAACATGCTTCATGAAACTCTAGAATTCATTCTTAAAAATTCTGAAGAATTTTTTTTCGAAAACAGGTGAGAAAATTTTGAAAGATTTTTGAAAAATTTTTGAAAATAAAACAAGAAGAAAATTACCTAATCTGAGCAACAAGATGAACCGTCAGTTGTCCAACTCAAACAATCCCCGGCAACGGCGCCAAAAACTTGGTATGCGAAATTGTTACTCAGATTTGTAAAATTATTTTGTTCGTTCTTTCCCTGGCAATGGCGCCAAACACTGGTGCACAAAACCATGGTCCAAACATAACTTCACAACTTCGCACAACTAACCAGCAAGTGCACTGGGTCGTCCAAGTAATAAACCTTACGTGAGTAAAGGTCGATCCCACGGAGATTGTTGGTATGAAGCAAGCTATGGTCATCTTGTAGATCTCAGTCAGGAGGATATCAAATGGATATGGAGTTTTTGAAAATTAATAATAAATAAATAAACTGAAAGTAAAGATAGAGATACTTATGTAATTCATTGGTGAGAATTTCAGATAAGCGTATAGAGATGCTTTCGTTCCTCTGAACCTCTGCTTCCTACTGTCTTCATCCAATCAATCCTACTCTTTTCCATGGCTGGCTTTATGTAAGGGCCTCACCGTTGTCAATGGCTACTTTTGATCCTCTCTGGAAAATGGTCCGATGCGCTGTCACTGCATGGCTAATCGTCTGGAGGCATCACCATTGTCAATGGCTGCGTCCCATCCTCTTTTGAAAATGGTCTAAATGCTCTGTCACGGCACGGCTAATCATCTGAGGTTCCCGATCATGCTGGAATAGGATTCACCCTCCTTTTGCGTCTGTCACTACGCCCAGCAATCGCGAGTTTGAAGCTCGTCACAGTCATTCAATCCCCGAATCCTACTCGGAATACCACAGACAAGGTTTAGACTTTCCGGATTCTCATGAATGCCGCCATCAATCTAGCTTACACCACGAAGATCCCAATATCTCAGACTCGGTCCCCTGTATTAGTAATCTAAGAGATACGCATTCAATCTGATGTAGAACGGAAGTGGTTGTCAGGCACGCGTTCATAGGGAATGATGATGATTGTCACGTTCATCACATTCATGTTGAAGTGCGAATGAGTATCTTAGAAGCGGAATAAGATGAATTGAATAGAAAAATAGTAGTACTTTGCATTAATCTTTGAGGAACAGCAGAGCTCCACACCTTAATCTATGGAGTGCAGAAACTCTACCGTTGAAAATACATAAGTGAAAGGTCCAGGCATGGCCGAATGGCCAGCCCCCAAAACGTGATCACTATGATCCCAAAGATGAACTATAAAATCATATGATGCCTAATACAATAGTAAAAGGTCCTATTTATACTAGACTAGTTACTAGGGTTTACAGAAGTAAGTAATTGATGCATAAATCCACTTCCGGGGCCCACTTGGTGTGTGCTTGGGCTGAGCTTGAATGTTACACGTGTAGAGGTCATTCTTTGAGTTGAACGCCAGTTTTGGTGCCAGTTTGGGCGTTGAACCCCACTTTGCAACTTGTTTCTGGCGCTGGACGCCAGAATTGGGCAGAGAGCTGGCGTTAAACGCCAGTTTGCATCGTCTAAACTTGGACAAAGTATGGACTATTATATATTTATGGAAAGCCCTAGATGTCTACTTTCCAACACAATTGGAAGCGCGCCATTTTGAGTTTTGTAGCTCCAGAAAATCCACTTTGAGTGCAGGGAGGTCAGAATCCAACAACATCAGCAGTCCTTCTTCAACCTCTGAATCTGATTTTTGCTCAAGTCCTTCAATTTTAGCCAGAAAATACCTGAAATCACAGAAAAGCACACAAACTCATAGTAAAGTCCAGAAATGTGAATTTAACATAAAAACTAATAAAAACATCCCTAAAAGTAACTAGATTCTACTAAAAACATACTAAAAACAATGCCAAAAAGCGTATAAATTATCCGCTCATCACTGGGTGTAGTGACAGACGCAAAAGGATATTAAATCCTATTCCAGTATGATCGAGAACCTCCAGATGATTAGCCATGCAGTGACAGCGCATTGGACCATTTTCACAAGAGAGGATGGGATGTAGCCATTGACAACGGTTATGCCCTACATACAACTTGCCATGGAAAGGAGTAGGATTGATTGGATGAAGACTGCAGGAAAGCAGAGGTTTAGAGGAACGAAAGCATCTCTATACGCTTATCTGAAATTCCCACCAATGATTTACATAAGTATTTCTATCTTTATTTTCTGTTTATTTATTATTATTATTCGAAAACTCCATAACCATTTGATATTCGCCTGACTGAGATTTACAAGGTGACCACAGCTTGCTTCAAGCCGATAATCTCCGTGGGATCGACCCTTACTCACGTAAGGTTTTATTACTTGGACGACCTAGTGCACTTGCTGGTTAGTTGTGTGAAGTTGTGAAGTTATGTTTGGACCATGGTATTGTGCACCAGTTTTGGCGCCATTGCCAGGGAGAGAATGAGCAACAAATTTTACAACCTCAGAGTAACAATTTCGCATACCAGCGCTCCTTGCAAGGAAAACAAGCAAAAATTGGCTGAATTGCACTCAACAAGGTTCGAACCATGGAGCTGAGGTGCGCTACCTTTGTTTCCTTCACAAGGCAAAGTGGCGCTGAAGTGCTTCCACCAAGGCTCGAACCTAAGACCCCATTCCAGCAAACTAATGCTCGGCTCTCCCCATTCACCCAACATTGTTGAGGCAGCACCAAAGCTAGGAGCGCTAGCAATTTGACACAGTCCAGGGAGCTTGTCACGCAAGGGAGGCAGCGCCAAGGGAGTTTGGTGCGCAACACACAAGCAACATGGATGCTGGGCTCTCATGGATAACCGAGCATTGAAGAGCTGCCCAATAAAAAGCTTGTCACGCATCATTGACACGGCCAAGTCCCAAGGAATGCTGTGCTCTTGGTGACAACCGAGCATTGCCCTGGGAGTGGCATCCATGGGCCAAAATTCAACCAAAATTCCAATTTAATTCAATTCTTCACCAAATTAAAAAGCCCACTCCAAATTCTAAAATCCAAAAATAGGAAGTGTATAAATAGACCTTAGTTTGATTTAGAGAGCACCCTTTTTTTTCTTTTTACTTTTCTTCTACCTTTTTACTCTTAGGATTTCTAGAGACTTTAATTTTTATTTTGGAGAGCTTATTTTTAGATTTTAAATTTGGGTTTGGGGATTGAGAAGAGAATTGAATTCTCTTGCTCTCTGTTCTTACTTATGCACTCTCTACTCTTTGTTTTGAATCTTGGATTGAGAATTGAAGAAATTCTGTTTCATTCTTGATCTGAGATCTCTCTTGTTTACTTTCTGCATAATTTCAAAGAATTGAGAATTGAATCTGAGTTTTCATTTACTGCTTTCATCTCTCTTTCTTCTGCAATTTGCTTTCTGTTGGATCAAGGAAGGAATTGAGATCTGGACTTGTTCTCTAGTCTCATCCAACCCCTGAGATCTTCAATTTCTCTTTTAGTTATTGCAATTGAGCTGAATTTACTTTCTGTTCTACTTCTTCAAGCAATTCTTCTCTTCTGTTTAGATCTGCTGCCATTTGAATTCACCTTTTACTTCTCTATTGATTGTCATTTACACTCTCTTGTTTAATTTCTGAGATCCCAGCTCCCAAAGCCCTTTATGATTCAAGCAATTTACATTTCTTGCACTCTAAGCTTCAGCTATTTACATTTCTTGCAATCTAAGCTTCTGTCATTTATATTACTTGCACTTTAAGATTCAGCCTCTTTACTTTCTTTGCCCTTTAATTTTACAGTCAATTACCCCTCTCCCTTTAAATTTCATGCAATTTAGCTTCTGTTGAATACAAATCACTCAAATCAACACTTGTTTGCTTGACTAAATCAACCACTTAACTAAAATTGCTCAATCCTTCAATCCCTGTGGGATCGACCTCACTCATGTGAGTTATTATTACTTGATGTGACCCGGTACACTTGCCGGTGAGTTTTGTGTTGGATCGTTTTCCACACATCAAACTACACCCTGCAGCTGTAGGTTAGTGTATGGCATCCAGTCAACCTGTTCACAAAACGTAAGACATATCATATAAAAGTTTCAAAGTTAATTAATATGAAGTTATAATTCTTAAATATTTATCACTTACGTAGAGGATGCCGATCCCATTCAACTTACGTCTATAATGTCTAAGCTTGTTCTCGCCTCTGGCATTATCCGGATGGTACTCAACCCACCTAATATACCGCAAATGATTACACATCACAACTCTATTTCATTAACTCACGAAGAAAATCGAAAAACGAATAATACCTCTCAACTAGCGAAAATTGACGAGTCTCAAATCCATCCGGCCGTAGTAGTAGCATACAGTGATAGGCCCAGAAGAGTGGCAAACTGACACAACCACCCAAATTGCGCTGACTATGCTCCGTGGCACGAACATCTGGCAGTATAGCCATGCTAACATAGCCGATCCCCATGATAACCTACCACATCTATGAAGGTCCTCTAGCAAGGACAGCCACCTGATGTGTACTCGAGAGTCAGATGCGTCTGGGATTAGGATACCCCTGATCACCTGCATGATATACCCTCTGGTGTAGCACAACAGGCGCTCCTCGGTCGGGTCCTCCTCCACATCTCCGCAAACGGTATTCTGAAACCAGCTAAGTTTGACAGTCCACTTTGTCTGTGATTGTCTATCCTCTGGACCCAGAACAATACCCAGTAGCTGTTGGCAGAAGTCCTCAATGGGCTGTCCATCATGGTGCTGCTCCCACCCACCGATGCAGCCACTAATAGGACCACCATCGATATTAAGTCCCAATTGGTACGCCACATCCTGCAAGATGATAGTCATCTCCCCGCATGGCAGATGAAACGTATGGGACTCAGGTCTCCATCTCTCAATCAATGCTGACGCCAATGGCAAATCATGCTCGAACTCCACCATGTGCGCCACATACTCAAACCCAGCTCGTCTGAGATATGGCCTAATTTGCTCAGGCGGGCGTCTCATCGAATTTCGTCTGGTGCGTAAGATTCGAGACACCTAACGAACAAAATAAACAAGTTAAAAAAATAAGATCAACAAATAAAATTACAAATTCACCTTTCATTACATTATAATAAACAAGAATGATAAAAATGTACCACTCGATCAAGTCTGTCTGCTATGTGCTCATCCTGATCCAGTCTATACAGGGTATGCTTGTACCCCAATAGCTACTGCTCCATCACTACACTCTAATAAAATAAAATAAACTGAATTTAATTCCTTTCACATTAACAAATTTATCATACATATTCAAACTAATTGTCTAACTTACATCTTAATCAGTTTATAAGTTTACTAATTAACATGTACTACAACTAACTACATGATCACAACTAAGTATATAAACATACTAGTTATCAATTAACTGATAATTCAATCAAACTAACTTCTCATACATATTCTAATCTAACTACATATTCAACTAATTTACATCTTAATCACAATTTAAATTAACAATTCTCATTAAACTAACTAACAATTAACTAATAAGTTACTCTAACTATAAAGAAATATGTTATAAACAATAACTTAAATTGAAAAACCGATAACAAAAGAGCATACTAACCTGAAACTGATGATAGAGTAGATAAAAATTTTTACAGGCATCGAAAGACAGAAGATTTGGCAGAGAAGACAGTAAAAACACGACAAATGAAGATGGAAGAAAGGAGATTTGGGTGATAGAAAATTCTGAAAACGACAAAATGAAGGTCCCACGAGTTTATATAGTGGTATTTAAAGTTGGAATAATTTGTTTTAGGAAATAAATTTTTTTTGTTTATTTCGAAAAAAAATCCCAAGATTGATTGTTTATTTTTGTGTTTGTATTTTTTAGCCTTTTCTCACTGTCTGTGCATGTGATTGTAGTGAGTGAGCGAAGTATAAACGAGCTTGTTTGAAAACCTATGAATTAAAATTCACTCAAGAATTAGAATTCTTCTCCTTGTTTTGGAATAAATACAAAGGAATGATTTAAACTCCTTTGCGAATTTCAATTCTCACTTTTTCCTTATTTACAAATTAGGCCGAAAAGGGTTTGATTTTAAAATTAATTCTCACATCAATTTAACTTAACATGTCAAATGTAAAAAATATCCTTATTTAAATAAGTGAATGTTTAATAAAATAGTTTTGTTAAGGACAAAATTGTAAAAGAAGAAAATTTAACTCATGTAAGAGTTATTCCAAACTAAGAAATTGCATTCTATTCTATTAGTATATTAAAGTCATTCCAAACAATAGAATTGACTTTCAAATAGAAATGAATTCTTTTCTTAAAGAAAATAGAATTCTTTTCTTACACTTAAATACTTTCCAAACAAGCTCAAAAGAAAAGTTATTATATGAAATTATGAAATATTAAATTTTATTTTATATTTAATTAAATCGGTTCGATCATGGTTTGAATCTGGTTAGACTATTAGACTATTAAACCAGTCATTCGATTGGTTTATTGACCGGTTCAATTTTTGCAACTTTGATAATAACTATAATCTCGATTTAAATTTTTTGATACAATAAATTTTATTAAATCTCTATTACATCAAATAATCTCTCATTTAAATTTTGTTAAGATCTTAGCTGCTTAGCGAGTAACAAACAACTGAAACTAGTTCTCCCCTAACAACTACACAGAATTATCTAGCCATTTCTTTTTCATTCTTTTGCAGTGAATGTAATACCCTAACTTTTAGCACCTCATGATCGTACCAAAAGTAAGGCGTTACTAACCTAATTCCTTTTATTATCTATTTAATATTGAGCCTTTATGCGTAAACCTATCGATGGTTTTACTAAAACTTATAACTTTTTCTACAAGAACAAACAACACATATTCACATACTTCATATTAATAATACATTGTTGTATTACATACAAAAGCAATTACAAAACCTACCCCCTCTGAATGAAACTCTAACTAACAAGACGAGGGAAAAATAAATTCTAACAACTCATCTCGTAAGCATATTCCTCTGTGCTCCTGCAGCTTCGTAATAAGCCTTTGCACCTGTAACTGAAAGGGGTGGAAATAGGGAGTAAGAATTGGGGAGTTCCTAGTAGGGTTGGGGTGTATAGTTATATCCATTTTATATATACTTGGTCAGCAACAACAAACAACAAAGTACGAGCCAATTCAACAATTACAGAACACAAAATCCAATCATAAGCCCACACAATCATAGAAAACACACTCACAAACAAATATGAACAAACAAGTATGATGCATGTCTATCCCTGGTGCAGGTAATGAGCTCATCTGTCGGTTTCGACCCGCTCCCGACGTAACTCAGCAACCTTTGTCTGAGTTTGGTTTCCAGTGTCATAACCTCTGTAAGCAACCTCTGTCTTACAGGTGCGACTCTCTTGAGCCGATGTATGCAAACATAACCTCTGTAAGCAACCTCTGTCTTACAGGTGAGGCTCTCTCTAGCCAATGTATCTAGCGATAACCTCTGTAAAGCAACCTCTGTCTTACAGGTGCGACCATCCCCTGGATTGGCCGATGTATCTCTGGAAAGCAAATCTCGGTGGACTCACCACCATATCTCTGCTCATTTTCAGTAGGTAAACAATAATCTCTGCTTCTCTCCTTTTCTTTTCGTTCTTTCTTTCTTTTAAAACCAAAATCAGCTCTTTGTGACATTCTCCAAAACCTTTTAAAACAATTTCACTTAAACCAATTCTTCTTTCAAAAGACAAAGAGAAACTATTTATTAGTTAAACTCGTCAGCAAGGCCTCTAGACTTTAGGGGAGCGACAACCAATCTCGTTTTCTTGAGTTCATTATAAATCCTTAACAATCATTTTGTTAAACTGAATTTAATCAAATAAAGTTTCTAAATCAAATCAAAATCAAATCATACAAATTAGAAGTTCCGAATCAATTTCTAAACCAAAACCAATCCCAATTTCATCCTTAAAACTAATTCTTTAACTTTTTCCAAGACGTAGCAAAACGAAACCATTCAATCAAAATTCAATTACTTTTAAAGTTCACTAAAACTCCTCCGAATGAAATTCTTAAGTCAAATTCAAAACATAAGCTCTTTTCATATTTAAATCAACCTTAAAACATAATGCTTTTTTTTTTTAAATAATTTAAAGTCGTAAAATAATTCTTTTCAAAATAAATCAAACTCAAAACATATACTTTTCTTAAATGAATTAAACTCGAAACATAAGTATTTTCTTAATAAATCAAACAATATACCTTCTCAAATCCAATCTTTTTCTAAATAACATTTCAAACAAAGTCTTAAATTTTATAACAAAACTTCAGTAGCATCTCCCCTAAAGCTTGGACATTGCCATCCTTCTCGGGTCCCATCCTAACTATTTCTCAAACTCTTTCAAATCATTTCCAATAAATCAAAACCATTTTTAATATCAAACATTTATAAAATCAAACCAATTAAAAATCAAACTGCCTCCAAAATCAAACCATTTTCATATCTTAAATCATGTTATCAATTCATCAATTCATTTCTTATTAAATCTCAATGCCATCTCAAATTTCACGAATTCTATTTGATTACCAACAACATTCTAGCCACGAATTCATCAAAATAATTCTGTTCTTGGCTGCATTTAAACCGACCAAACCCCCAAACTAATCACAAATATCAATATATCACAAAAAATCAACATAAATTCAGTCAAATTCAATCAACAATCAATCACAACATCAATTCACTTATCCAACACCAATTTAACTGATGATAAATTACCAAAACTCTACCTCCGTACGAATTCAAAATATTCAAAATTCTAGTGAAGCTTTCTGATCGAGCTGCCGAAGAAGAAAACGTCAGAAATCGTTTGTGTCTCCTAGAACTTCAATTGGCCGAATTTGAGGGGAAGGGGAGCTACGTCACCATCAACTTCTACCAGACAAAAATAACGCCAACGTGTAGAAGAGGAAGATACAAACATTTTTACCGGATTAAATTTTTTATTGGAGTTACGGATCAAAAGAAATCGACAAAAGAAAAATATAAGGATCTCACGGTTTTCACCATGAAATTTGGCCACTCTCTCTTTTGTTTGGATAACATGCAAGTTCGGTTATTGCATAATGAATGTGCTTAATGGATTTGATGGTGATTAAACCCGCCGCGGGTCCACGGTGCACCTGCGGAACCCCGAACCATCGTAGGAGCTCCCACTAACACTTAAAAAATGATGAACGTGAGTTTCAAACACAGGACTGCGTGTAACCACAACTTCCCCCTTGCCACTACGGCAAACTTGATTCTTACAAATAGATAAGACAAAAATATATATATATAACAAAACGTAATAATTTTTTATTTTTTTTTATTTTTTTAAGTATGAATTTACATGGATATCAAACAAGTAACAACATATAATATACAAATATATTGATATATTGATATTGGTTGTGTTATCTTTTATTTTTTTATTTATTTAAATTGAAAAAATATTAATATTGACACATAAATAATTAATTATTTAATTTTCAAAAATTCGAAATCTTACGGTGAATGATTCTTACACTAGACACATATCTCACTCTATCTTTTCTCTTCTCTTCATCTGCGTTTAGATTCAGAATTAATAAAAAAAAAAGATACTGTCTCAAATTTTACTGAGTTCGATGTTATTTTATACATGTAGCATCTTAACATATCAGAATTCATACTCCTTTGTCAAATCCATCAAAATTCTCATACTTTGTCCCTTTTTGTGTAAAGCTTCGGAAGAAAAAAAAGATGGATCCATCGTCAATGCTGTATAGCCAGCTCAAGGTTCGTGATTTCTATGAGATTTTGTATTTCTTGACTATAAATTTTTTTGGGTCACAATCAAGATCTCCCCTTCCCCTTTTTCTTTTGATGTGTTGTGGTTCTGTGAATGTGTTAAGAGGCTACAAAACCGTTTTTCCTGTTAGCGGGGTCCTAATGTCATTGAATCAGAGGAACACATTATGAAGATGGCTAAACCACTACAAAAAATTACTGGAATAGCGACCGATATAGCAACCGATTTAGCGACCGATTTGGATGGTCACTAAAACCATGGTCGCTAATAAAAAAATAGCGACCAACTTCGGTCGCTAAACGTTAGCGACTGATTTTAGTGACCAATTTGTTAACAAAGCTACCAAACCCTCACCAAAGAGCATCGGTCGCTAAATCGATCGCTAACAAAATCGGTCGATAAATTGTGACCAAAATTTTTGTCGCTAAATCGGTCTCTGAGTAAATCGGTCGCTAATTCGCGACCTGTGTTTCGGTCTCTAATTCGCGACCAATATGTCGGTCACTAATTTGTGACCAACATTTTAGTCTCTAATTCGATCGCTAAAAGTGAACATGTATTTTAGCAACCAATATTTCATTCTCTAAATCGGTCGCTAATTAGCAACCAAACATTCTAGTGACCAATTTTCCATGGTTGATCCTAATTTTTTAATTATCGATTTTTTACTAAATTTTTACATCTAAGGCATCAAATATTGAAAAACCATCGACACAAAACCTATACCTCAACACATAAAAATAAACAACACTTAAACAATAACAAAAAATATGTATATAATTATCTTTTATTGGGTTATTAAATCTCTAATATTAAATTCGTAATATCTAACTACATAACAAAAAAAGAGCATTCTTTATATAATTCTATGTAAAAACAGAAATAGATATGTAATTTTTCTATGTAAAAAGACTGTCAAGAGAATCAGCTCCAAGGGTAGCAAACTTGGACTCTCCAGTGACACTTGAACCCTCTGGCAGTGCCAATTGCTTCTTGACTATGTCACAGACTTTCTGCACTGTCTCTTGGTTCGCCTGCACAGAATAATAAAGTCCATGGTAATTAAATCTTGTTAAATATGACGGAAATTCATACACCACATCAGTACTATCTCTAATATTTGTTCTACCTTCCTGTAATTCTAGGCACATAATCTAGAATCACAAGCAGAAGGAACCAAATTATAATTCAGGCAGAATGAACAGAGGTTTTTATCCACTGTACTATCTGTATAATATAATGTCAAAATTAGCAGCACCAAAAATCAACATGTAAAGACAGAAAAAAAAAAGAATGCTAATTCACCCATGTTCAATTAGTCTTTTTCTTTTAATGAACAATCATTAGGACTACAATAAAAATCACCAAAATTTTTCTGTAGTTCCAAGTTTCTTATTATTTACCAAATTCAAAACTGAAAAATTACTTAAACCAATCAATATAAAATCTTTTAGGTTTACTTATGAAAATATAGCATGAATGAATTGCATAAGGCAGGGTGAGTTTTGAATAAACTAGAAAGTAGCCTCTATTTCTTCTTATCTGATCCCTGGAGCAAAAATATATGAACTTATGGGTCACATTTATATAATTGTGTCTCTATTGTCTCCTTAAAGCATTGATTCCTGAGGTCCAAATATCCCCCACCTCCACCTTTCTTTCATTAACATCATTTTCATTAGGCATTTAATGTAATACACCCTCATAATTACTCATGAATTATTGTAGTAGTACTACTACTATTTTTTTAGAGTAGTTGATGAATGAATACTTTTTTTCTCTCAATGAGGACAAGAGATATAATTTGCCGTACCACTCATCAAAATTCAAAGAAAGCCATTGGCAACCACCGCTTAGCTAAAATGTTTTTGTTTTAAACGTGCTTAAGTTTTCGGCCTATGGTTTTTATTTTATTTTATGAGATTAGACCATTGGATCTAGCTATATATATATTTGTGGGAAATAGATCTTCTGAATTTATGTTTTCAAAAAATGCATCACATACAAAAGGCAATCCCTGGTTCTTGCTAATGCTTCAGCATGAGCCTCTTACATTACAAGATCTGCTTTACATTCATGGCTGTGACCACATAAATGATAATTATTTTTTTATTATTTTTATATCTATACTATGGCAAGTTAATGTGAAAGTGATATTTGAGATGGAAAGAAGAGGGCGTGTTCGATTGTTAAGCTGGCCAGTTCAACCTATTTAAATTCAGTCTACCGATGTAAATGTAGACAATAGAGACACAATTTTATAAATGTAGACAACCATACCTCTATGCTCAAAGCTCATTTAAATAATGAAGGTACAAGACAAGCAGTGCAAGTACTGGTTACCTGCCGTAATATAGAAAGTAAATCTCCTCCAACGCAATACTCCAAGAACAACCATAAGTGAGCAGAAGTTTCATACCTATATTGACTAAAAGCATTAGTTAACAACCCTTAATATACTTTTAAGGAATTAGAGCATGTAAGAGTGAAAAACGAAAAGACTTACTTCGTGAAGAACCTTGCTTCTCTGTGACTTGTCTACGCTTTTGATGGCGTAATACTCAATGTCTTCTTCTTCCTGCCTTTGTACACGGTCTACAAATCCACAAGAACAAAGAAAGATTAATAAATCTACATCATTTAGTTCGATTCAAGAAAAGTTTAACCCGAAAAAAGAAAGGAAATGGAAGAAGGTTACCGAGTATTTTCCACGACCAATAGCTTCGTAAATATGGTACTGGTTCATAGTGACGGTGGACATTACTTGCACAATCTTCCAATGTTCAAGAGAAAAATGCAAAGCGCAATAAAGGAAACAGAAACAAACATTAAAACAGAGAAAAAGAGAAATAGATTAAGGTGAAATGCAACCTGCTCCTGGTATTCCTTTGCATATTGCTTTATTGCATATTCAATAAAGCTATATAAAGAATAAGAAAATGGTGAGGAAACGTGCAATAGGGGTGGAGATCCACGCCACAATATCAGACTCTTTAGAAGCCAAATACAATTTAAGAATTTAAAAATAAATAAATAAATAAAAACCCCAAGGTTGAAACTAGTGATGACTCATTAGAAATTCTAATAGACATTGTTGTGTGCGCACTCTTATAGTTCTCATAAAGCTATATAACAAGCCTGCAATCACAATTCACAACTGGAAATATTTCTAACAGCACCATTTTGTTTGAAGCACATCAAACACAAACAATGGCACTTCTAATCTGCAGCATATGCGCATACAAGTTAGGATTATTGAAAAGAAAAGTATAGGGTACCAACATATTATCTGCAAACTTATTGCCAACAATGATTAATTATTATATTTTAAACACATATATAAAGAGACGAATCCAAAAAATATATCTATAAAGACACTTCTATTAAACACAGCTATAAAAAAAACATTTTTATTAGACACATCCACAAAGACACTTCCATTAAACACAGTTATAAATAAGAGTTGGCAGAAATGCTGTTGGTAACATAGCAGGATTGTTATTGAAAAAGGGCATAATGAATTACCACATTCCCACATGACGAATGCATTGAAAGAAGAGATCTTTCCAGAACATACAAATCAACAGCTTTATCTTCTGGTAGAGTTGAAGTGAAGCTCAATCCAAAGTCAATTAGGACCTGCATAAAAACACAATTGAGTTATGAAAGAATATCAATGGCAAGATCTAAAGATGCATTAAAGTTCAGACTTGTAGTTTATCCACGAAATTCTAGGCATCTTATAGTTATATTGTAAGATGAATCAGCAACTAAAATTGAAATTGGCCACTTGAAATTATACGATGAAAAACAAAGAAATTTTTGCTCATGTTGGAACTTAGTATCTGTTAATGCCCTATGAGGAGTGTAAACTGCAACTTGAAACGTCCAAGCAACAAGAAATTTTACCATCATTTCTTTTTTATTTTGTTATGTAGTAGAGATTAATTGAATAGATAGATTAATACAATCTAAATATTATAAACAGAACAGATATTGTAAAATATTGAAGAATGAAAATTTATAGAATATTATGACAGAGTATAACTCGGTTGTTAACTAGCAAGGGTACCTGATAGAATTGAAGCGATGTTCTTCTGCTCCGAGCTAAGCCGTTGAAGATATATGTGGATTTAGGAATTAGGATTACGATCTCCCTCTAGAGACTCACCAAGTGCCAAGAAAAATACTCTTCGATTACCTTTGCAAAATAACCGAGCTAAAGGAATTAGAAGAAAGCGATTACCTTTGCAAAATTGGAACAGTAAGACGGAAGAAGCTTCGAGAAGGTTCCAGATCCGTGCCTGGAAACCTATTCGGAAGACCTTTACGATGGTATTAGCGAGAGAGAGAGGGGTTCGTATGATCAGATCAGAGAACGAAGAAATCAAAAACAGATAAAAAGAAAAACCTGAAAACAGATCTGAGAGAAAGAGCGTTTTTATTTACCTCTTTGAAACAGATCTGATTTGCTTCTTCCTCCGTGAGCTGGCTTCTGATTTCTTATGGAGGCGGGAGGTGAGGCGGCCGTTTCCGTGGGAGGAAGAAGACGACGAGGAGATGGCGCCGCGACCGGAGAAGACGACGCGGACGGAACCTCAGGAGACGGCGGCGAGAGGCGCACAGAAGACGGCGGCGAGAGGCGCACAGAAGACGGCGGCGAGAGGCGCGGAGAAGACGGCGGCGAGAGGCGCGGAGAAGACGGCGGCGAAAAAGACGTGAACGCCAGCAGAAGGTTGGAGGAGATGAGAATGGTGTGGGTGGCTTAGGGTAAGGTTGGGTAATTTAGATAACAATTCAACTAGCTACCTTTTAAAAATTATATAATATTCAATTTTTTATTGTAATAATTTTAAAAAAATTAAAACAAACACATTTAAAAATTATGAATAGATTTAGTGTCTTTTTAAAACTAAATACATATTCAAAATACAAACTAAATAAAACTAAAATTTTAAATTTTTGTTTCTATTTAATTATTAATATATTATAATTTAAATACATATCTAAAAATCAAATTATTCAAAATTTAAAATTTTGATTTTAAAATTCTAAAATAAATCTTAAACCATCTATTTATTAAGTAAACCCATACAAAACACTCAAAAAAGTAGAAAAGTCACGTTTGCCCCACATGAAAATTTAGAGAAGTCATCTTCCGCCGGCATTCATCTGTGCCACCTTCCTCTTTTACGCTCATTTTTGACGCTGCCTTCCTCCTTCTCGACGCTCATTCACAATGCCGCATTCCCCGTCGTCAACACTCATCTTCGTCGCCGCCTTCTTCTTCCTCGTCACCGTTCATTTGCATTAACGTCGCCGTTCGTCGACGCCAAAAACTTACCTAAAGTTTGGATGGATCTCTCACACAATTACTTTTTTTTATTATTTTATATAAAATTTTTTTGAAATAAAAAATCAAATAAAATGGCCTGAAGAGATTTTCATATATATTACAATGTTAAATTATTTTTGCATGTGCAATTTCTGTATTTTGGAAGTGTTTTAAAAATATTTTCCGTATAACTTCATAATTTTAGATGTGTTACAATTGTTTTTTAATGTTTAAATTTAAATTTTAGATTTATAATTTTAGATGTGTTCCAAAAATATTTTCTGTATAACTTCATAATTTTAGATGTGTTACAATTGTTTTTAATGTTTAAATTTAAATTTTAAATTTATGATTTTGGATGTGTTTCAAAAATATTTTTTGTATAACTTAATAATTTTAGATGTGTTACAATCGAAAAAATAGCGACCGATTTTGTGACCAACAGTCCCAAAGACATTACTTTATGTTTTGGTTGCTAATTCGGTCGCTAAATGAAAAATAGCGACCGATTTTATTGACCAACTTTATTCTAGTTGTATTAAAATCTTATCGGTCGCTAAAATCGGTTGCTGAATATAATTTAGCAACCGATTTAGCGACCAATATTTTTTTTATCCTAGAAATTCTATATCGGTCGCTAAATTGGCCGCTATTAGCAACCAATTTTTTTGGTTTCTAAAATCGGTCGCTATTCTGATACTTTCTTATAGTGAGCACATAAAGACTATTATATCTAAGTATACTATTGTTCTCTATTAAGGAACTTTTTCATCTCTTGGTTTCATGGAAAAAAGATTGAAGTTGATTTGATTGAAATCCTATAGAGAATAATTGTAGTGCCTAAATTGAATTATACAAAAATTGTTAGTAGTTCAATAAATATAATCATGACAATCATCCCCGTGGGTTTGCAGCTAAATTCTTTGTAGTATTTTATGTGAAGTTAAATTTCCTTTTCTTACTTAATACATGGAGCAGATTTTCAAAATCACAAACTATCCGGCAAGGTGGGTAAGCCGGTTCCTCCCTCGGGGCTCTAGCGTACTTTCGAGTAGGGACTGATGGGTGGAAAATCGAATCCACAAAAACTAACCGGTAAGTGAACCGGGTCGCATCAAGTAGTAATAACTCACAGGAATGAGGTCGATCCCACAGGGATTGAAGGATTAAGCAATTTTAGTATGGTAATAAATTTAGTCAAGCTAACAAATGATAATTTGAGTGAAACTTGATAAACAAAAGGTAAATAGCAAGAAATTTAAGTGCTGGAAGTAAGTTAGCAAAAATTTAAATGACAAGAAAGGTAAATTGCTGAAGCTTAAAATGCAAAAAATTCAAAAGAGGTAAAACTTAAATTGCAAGAAACTTAAATGACTGAATCTTAAAGTGCAAGGAAGTAAAACAGCAGAATCTAAATTGAAGGGAAACTTAAATTGCTGGAATTGTAAAGGGAATTGGATGCAGGAAATCAAATAGCAAGACAAATCAATTGAAAAGTGAAATCAAAGAAGTCTATAATGAAGAAAATCAGAAGAAAGTGATTCATCAGGGATTGGAGATACCATAATCCATCATGAATCAATTGAGTCTCAACTCCTTTCTCAATCATATGAGTAGATCTATGGCGGATTGAAATTGATTGGATCCCAACTCCTTGGCAATCCATTCTTTCTAATCACAATCAATCTTGCCAATTCCTTGATCTAATTGTCATGAGAAGAGTTAGAGCACATTTCTCTCATCCATAAGCCACACTAACTCTCAAGATCTCAATTCCTCCCGAATGGTGTTGATAAAGAGAGTAGTGAAGGATAGAGCTCCAATTCTAATGCAAGTGATTCCCCTTCCGAGGCTCACACAAACATTCACTGAATTAAATCCCCTTCCGGAGAAGATAATTCACAATCAAAACAGAAGATACTCAATAGCTACACAATTGAATTGAGAAGAAGTAGAATTTCATTGATTCATTGGAATTACAATGGAGCTCCTCTCCCTAATGAATTTGGGGTTTAGTTCATCATAACTCAAGTAAAACCAGAAGTTAGAAAATTACAGAGAAGTGCTAAGAAAAATTGCAGAAGGAAAAATACAATTTCAGATCTAACTAACTCTCTACTCTGAAATTTCCTACTGACTCCTCTCTCTAAATCAAATTCTTATCTATTTATACACTTTCTAATTCAGCCTTTGGGTTCTTGGATTGGGCCTCTTGATCTTTATTGAGGTTGATTGGATTGGCTCTAAATGCAGCTTGGAAGAGAAGTGTGCCAATTATGCATTTCTGGAGTCAAAGTTTGAGTCAACGTTTTTAGGCCAACATTGAGATAAACATCCTCTTGGAGAAATCAATTCTGGTTGCTGTCATCAACGTTTGACTCAACGTTGGAGTGCCAATGTTCACATATCCACGCGTACGCGTGGCTTACGCATACGCGTGGATGGTGTATTTTACCATTCTACGCGTAAGCGTGACCTGCGCTTTTGTGCGTTTGAGGCAAAATACTCATTCACTCGTGCGCGTACCATACGCGTGCGCGTGGATGCAAATCCCCAAATTCCAGTTTTTGAAAGCCTTGAGAAGACGTTGGACCCAGCGTTTGAGTGGCAACGCTTCCTCAAACGTTGCTCTATCCACGCGTGCGCGTGGATTGTCAGAAATTGGGCTTACGCATACGCGTTGCATGTGCGTGCGCATCGATACACTTTTTCAAAATAAGAATTTTTGAACCCAGATCGCGCACGCTGGCTACAACGTTGGACTGGCAACGTTCCCTTAAACGTTGTTCTATCCACGCGTGCGCGTGGATTGTCAAAGTTGCAAATCCACGCGTGTGCGCATAACACGCGTACGCGTCGCCACATTTTTTCCATTTTCCAGAAAGCATTTTACATCAACAACGTTGGCAACGTTCCCTCCAACGTGGGCACCAGCTTTTGCATTTGCCTCCAACGTTTGAGGTAACGTTGGTGGACCAACTTGGCCACCAACGTTACTTCTTCTGCTTTGCTTCTCCCCTACTTTCTCCTCTTCTTTCTTGCTTCTTTCTTGCCTCATTTTCTCCTACAATCAATCAAATAAATTGCCTCAAAGTTTGCTATAATCATAAGGTATTTGTATCATTCATAACATCCATTAAAAGTAGCTCAAAACCTTATGAAAAAGCACAATAACAACCATGTTTACTTGACTTAGGAGATGCATGAATTTCCAATCTAATTGCTTACTTCTTGCTCAAGAAAGTGCATAAAATCTAATGAAAACTAGTGAAAAATACTTGTGAAACTAGCATAAGATGACTTATCATCACAACACCAAACTTAAACATTGCTTGTCCCCAAGCAAGCACTAAAACATGGGAAAAAGGAATGAAGATAGATAAGCATATATGTCTTCATTAGCAGGTAATTGAATTTGGATCATGGGATTTCACGCAGACAGAATGCAGCTCAATTATTATAAACTTTCAGATGTAAAATGTCTCTCTCAATGCTAACTAGAGTTACTGATGTGAACCTTATTGTTTATTGATCCTTGTTAGATTTTTCTTTATTTCCTTTGCTTTAGAAACTTATTTTTCAATTGTAGCTCAATGTCAAGTGTTGCAGCAGCCTTTTGGCTAAATTTTCAATCAACACATCTTCACTACAGACACTTGGCTCACAATTCTTCTTAAGAACATTGATGCCCAGCACCTCTTTGGGTTACTAAATATGTTGTAACTAAGTTGCTTTTGATGGTAGACTTTTGGTTGATAATCCCGGGTTAGTTAACCCAAGTTACCAAGTGTTGAAACACTCTTTAGAACCTAATCATCCAAGCAGATCCTAGTACAAAGACACCGCAGGCATGTGTCTTAAGGTCCAAGCTATTGGTGTCTAGCTTTTGTTCTTTGTTTCTTTCATTTGTTTGTTGCCAATTCTTGGCTTTTCTTTCTTTCTTTCGTACTTTTTCTTCTCTTCCAAGGATATCATTTGTCAAAGATTCACAACAGAACTTAAACTTACACTAAAAAGAGGTATTCTATCCTGTAGCTTTATTCTTGAACTTGCTAATCTAGTCAAGAAATTACCACCACTGATCCTCATTTTTATTTCTACCATATTGGACCATTACTTTCTGTTTCAATCATTTTCTCTTATTGAATCAAAAGGTAAAGGGACAAGACATATTATTTAAGTAGATGAAAGTGAAACCTAGCAAACAAACTAGAACACTTATTTGAAAGTTAAAGGAAGCAAACAACAGAATTCAAATGACTTAAAAGTAAACTGAAAGCATGCTCTTTCTTATTGCTAGACAAAGAGCAACACCACCTTTCAATCCTTCGGTTGCTTTCCTTTGCCTTTCGCATCTTGCTTCTTCTTGCTTCTTCTTTCTTTTAACTGTTCTGCAGTCCTAATCTCTCATCATCTAACAGTCTAGCATCCATCAAGTGTTGCTTCATTCTTTCTTGATTGCTTTTTGCTTTGGCCATGTGTACCTCCTTTAGTTCAGTACATTCTGGATATCATTTGATTTTTCTGTTCATCAGTGGTATGCTGCGAGTTAGATAGTCTAGACTTGCTTGAGTGTTTATATCATATTCCACTCTGTCCATGTTCCTGGGCTCCCCAGCTGTATGATGCAAATTCTTCCACTGCATAAAGTCTTGGAGAGATTCTTCCAGCTGATCTTGTCATTCAGATATTTTGTTAAAAGACTCCTGGAATTGATTTGATTGCTCCCTGTGTTGATCCAGTAGTCTTGCTTGAAAGTTTTCTTGTCTCTCCATCATTTTCAGCTGCCAGTTTTCTTGCTGCTCCTGAGCTTTCATAAATTGCTCATGTTGATCCCTCAGATATTGTTGGGACATTTCTCCAATGGCATTCCGAATCTGGCTTAAATCCAGTGCACTAGAAGCTTGTCCCAGAAATTGTTGTTCTGCTTGTTGCTCCTCTTGTTGTTCCTCCACTTGCACTTCCTCTCTTCTTCTCCTCTGTGGTCTCCTCCGTTGTTGGGCAGCTGTAACAGTCATCATCCTTTCCAAGGTCATTGGCACGCCTGGGTTCATCCAGATAGGATTGGCATCCTCTAGAGGCACTCTGGCTTTTATGCACAGCCTCATGATAGTGCTCGGGTACTGGAGCCAGGCTTTAGCAGAATTTTTCTTTGAGATCTTTTGGATGTCCTTTGCAATGATCTCATGAACTTTTATCTCCCCTCCTACCATGATGCAGTGCAACATGACGGCCCTTTTCCTGGTAACTTCTGAGGTATTTACAGTGCCCAAAATTGATCTCCTTATCAGCTCATACCACCCTTTTGCTTCAGGGGAAAGATCCCCTCTTTTCAAATATTTGTGCCTTCTATGATTGTCCCTCTCCCAGTCAGTGTTAAATATACAAACATCACTAGAGATTTCATCATAATCAGGATCACCATTTATTCTCTCTTGGTAACCTGGTTCATCAAAGTGTCTTGCCCTCAATCCTAAGACCTTCATGATGGTCTTCGGACTGAAGTCTACCTCCACACCCCTTACATAACTCTTGTAAGTTGGGGCAATAGTTGTATCCAGCCTTGCCGTGTTAGCATAAAATTTCTATATGATGCTAGCATTGACTTTGGTGATTGGTGAGGTAAGAGCCTCCCATTTTCTTTTTCTGATCTTGGCTCTTATTTCTGGGCATTCATCATCGAGCAGCTGAAAAGGGATTTCTGGAAGTATCCCTTTGGCAGTCATCCACTTAAATTGCATTTGGTGGAACCGTGATTTGAACTTCCATTGATCATAAGTGTCTTCATTTTCCTCAACTACAGGTTCCTTCCCTCTCCTTCTTTTGAAGCTTGATGAAGACGCCACGACTTGTTTTGAGTGTTGGCCGAATAGAGGGATGAGGAATGGTGAGGAAAGGTGACTGATGTGGCTTGTAGAGTGAAAGTTTGGCTTAATGGTGAAGCAAGGATATGAAATCAAAGGAAACAAGTATGGTTAAGAGCAAGCAGAACACGGTTACTAGCTTATGCTCTCAAGGAATGTAAGAACTAAACTCTTGGATGCAAAAAGAAGTATGGTTGGAAGTATGCAACACGGTTGTATTGTGGGACTCATTTATAGCAAAACTGTTGAAGAATGGATGGTGAAGATGCTCTTGAGAATGTGGAAATGAATGCTGTGCATGTAAAGTTGAATAAGGACAAGAACCAACTTTTCATTGGGCATATGGTTCGGTCTCCTAGGTGCTGAACCTTGCAGATTGGTGCTTCCCAAAGAGCAATTTCCAAGCACATGTGACTCACTTTTTCTCCTTATGACAACCGTACATTGCATGGTTTTGTCCTTTCCTCAATATTCTTCATGCCTATCCATTTTAAACAAAGCAACAATAAGTAACAAAATCTGATTTTAGAAAGGTGGCGGTCAGCAAGTAGAATTAATAACTAGTGTTCATACCCTGGGTCGAGCTATGCGACCCGGGCTGACTGAAGACACGAGCGACCAACCTCTTTAGGTTAGATCGCCACCGACCTCTTCCTAAAGAGTTCGGCCAAATCGCCATAGAGGCCCAAGAAGGCCCAAACAAAGGAACAAAGCCCACTCTAAAGGCGGCTAAGCCCTAAAAGATAAGGCGGTTCCCCTAAAAGATAAGATAAAGTAACTAACTTATCTTAAAGGACATCTTGTACTACTATAAATACACTAGAGCACCCAGGTATAACTCATACTCTGATTCTACACAAAAAATCTGCTTAAAGCCTGTGCTAACTTAAGCATCGGAGTCTCTTGCAGGTACCACCACCCTCCGGTGATCAAGGATCAGCAGCATCGCCAGATCTAGCAAGTCGGACACAACAGCTCCGACCCCATCAGATCTCATCCGAGATTGACCTTCAGTTTCAGGTAACCCTTGGAACATTGGCGCCATTGCCGGAGAACCTGGAAGTCATCCCATCATCATGGCGAACAACCTCGACAATGATCACAACTCCGGTTTGGAAGAAAGAACGCCACTTAAAAACACAGATGCCACATCAAAAGACACACCTCAACCTAACAGAGACAAGTAATCTCCGAATGCAGAAGTTCTAGATGCTCTACAAGCCCAGCAGGATCATCTCAAACAGCTCGAGAAAGAGGCTGAGCATCAGCGGGAAGCCGAGAGAGACATGCGGAGGGAAACAAGACGACGCCGAGAGCTAGAGGACAAGCTCCTAAAGCTCGAGGCCGATCTCAAAGCTAAAACCATTCGACCCAATCAGGAAGATAGCTCACACAAGGACCAAGATCCATTCACCAAAGAAATCATGAAAGCTAAAGTCCCAAATGACTTTAAAGCTCCTGACATGACCCCATACGACAGTACATCTGATCCGAGCCATCACCTCAGCAATTTCAGAAGCAGGATGTATCTCACAAACGCCTCAGACGCCATTCGATGCAAAGTTTTCCCAACTACTCTGACCAAGACGGCAATAAAGTGGTTCGACAGTTTGCCGCCAAGATTAATAACATGCTTTGATGACCTCGCCAAAAAGTTCCTAGCTAGATTCTCCATCCAGAAAGACAAAACCAAACATGCCCCTAGCCTATTAGGGATCAAGCAAGGAGAACGGGAAAGCCTCCGCAACTACATGAAAATTTTCAACAAGGCATGTCTGGACATACAAAGTCTGCCAACAGAAGCAGCCATCATGGGTCTCATCAATGGCCTGTAAGAAGGACCTTTTAGCCACTCAATATCCAAAAAACACCCAAAAACTCTAAACGAGGTTCAAGAAAGGGCGAAAGAATACATCAACATGGAGGAGAACTCCCGGTTGGGAGATAACTCAAAAACCAGATTCTCCTACCCACCTCGGGACAAGGATAAAGAATTTAGGAAGAAAGAAGACTAACCCACTGAGAAACCTGGAAAATACCACAACCACACCCCTCTTCGGGTGTCTCTTGTGGATGTCTACCGAGAAATATGCAACACTGAGAAGATCCCACCACCTCGCCCGTAAAACACAAAAGAGGAGGAGAAAGTCGGACAGAGTATTGTGAGTACCACCGAATCTACGGATATTCTACCAACGAGTGCTTCGACCTAAAGAATGTCATAGAGAAATTGGAAAGAGAAGGGCGACTAGATCGATACTTAGCCAATAAAGCCGAGGAACCAAGAAAAAGAAGAAGGGATGAAGAGGTCGGACGAGTTGAACGACCACCTCACACTCCTGAGAGACATGTTCATATGATAAATGGAGGATTCGCAGGAGGAGGGATCTCTAAATCATCTCACAAAAGACACCTTAAAGAGGTATATTATCTCGAAGAAGGGGAAATGTCACCCGACCTCCCCACTATTACCTTTACCCAAGAAGACGCAACAGGCATCATCCCGTGGCATGATGATCCCATGGTCATTACCATCATACTCGCCAACGCTAATCTCCATCGAACGTTAGTGGACCAAGGGAGCTCCACAGATATCTTGTTTAAACCTACCTTCGACAAACTCGGCCTACAAGAAAAAGAGCTCAGAGCATATTCGAATAGTCTGTTCGGACTTGGAGATACCCCAATTCAACCACTAGGATACATTTCACTACATACCACCTTTGGAAAAGGAACTTGGTCAAGGACGTTGAACATCGACTACATCGTGGTCAACGTGAGCTCGGCTTATAACGCCCTTATAGGTCGGACAACGCTGAACCAGCTCGCCGCAGTAGTCTCCACTCCACATCCGTGCATGAAATTTCCAACTCCAGAAGGGATCGCCACAATAAAAGGAGACCAAAAACTCGCGCGACGGTGTTACAACGAAAGTCTAAACCTTAAAGGCAACCCCCGAGGAGAGGAAATTAACACTATTGAACTCGGTGGAGTTCGCGTTCGCGAAGAACTTCATCCAGAACCTGAAGGGGAGACCGAAGAAGTCCAGATTGGAGATGCTCAGGATAAAACAACAAATATAGGAGCCACCTTAAAGGGAGACTTAAAGGAGCCATTGATACAGTTCCTAAAGGATAATGCCGATCTCTTTGTATGGAAGGCCGCAGACATGCCCGGTATAGATCCCCAACTAATGAGCCACAAACTGGCGGTATACCCTGGATCTCGGCCCATACAATAGAAATGCAGGAAGCTTGGTCCAGAAAGGTCCCAAGCTGTGGAAGAGCAGGTGCAAGCCTTACTGGAGGCAGGGTTCATAAGGGAGGTCAAGTACCCATTATGGCTAGCCAACATTGTCTTGGTGAAGAAATCAAATGGCAAGTGGAGAATGTGTACCGACTACACCGACATCAATAAGGTTTGCCCAAAAGATCCCTACCCACTCCCGAATATAGACACCCTAGTAGACACCTCTTCTGGATACAAGTACCTCTCCTTCATGGATGCCTATTCAGGATACAACTAAATCCCAATGTACCCACCCGACCAAGAGAAGACCTCGTTCCTAACCCTAAAGGCCAACTATTGCTATATAGTTGTGCCCTTCGAACTCAAGAATGCAGGAGCTACATACCAAAGACTGATGAATAAAGTCTTCGCCGACCACATCGGAAAGCTAATGGAAGTCTATGTAGACGACATGCTGGTAAAAATACAAAGTAAGGAATCGTTGTTAACCGATCTCGCTAAAGTGTTCGACACCAAAAGAAAGCATGGTATGCGACTTAACCCCGCAAAGTGCACCTTCGCGGTAGTAGCCAGCAAATTCTTGGGCTTCATGCTCACCCAAAGAGGAATCGAGGCAAAGTCTGACCTGCGTCAAAGAGGTACAACAGCTCAACGGAAGACTAGCAGCCCTGTCCAGATTTCTAGCCGGATCAGCCATAAGATCTCTCCCCTTTTACGCAACATTAAGGAAGGGAAAGAAGTTTGAATAGACAACCACAGAGTGCGAGCAAGCCTTCCAGGATTTCAAAAAATTCCTGGGACAACCACCCATTCTTAATTCTTGGGGCAACCACCCATTCTCACCCGACCGCGGGAAAATGAGGAACTCATATTATACCTCGCAGTAGGAAGTCGGGCAATAGCCTCAGCACTAGTCAGAGAAGACGAAAGTGGGCAACAACCCATCTACTTCATCAGCAAGGCTCTACAAGGGGCCGAACTAAACTACCAAAAGATAGAAAAGTTCACCTACGCCGTCATACTCACTTTTCGATGACTCTGCCCATACTTCCAAGCTCACACTATCAAGGTTCGGTCCAACCAGCCCATAAAAGGCATCCTACAGAAAACAGACTTAGCTGAAAGAATTCTACAGTGAGCAGTCGAGTTATCCGAATTCGATCTTCAATATGAAGCTCGGACAGCCATCAAATCACAGTATCTGGCCGATTTCATTGCCGAGTACATTGACACCCTGGGAACTCCCACAAAATGGAATCTCTACGTGGACGGTTCTTCAAACAAAACCGGGAGTGGCGCAGATGTAATTATAGAAAGTGATCAGGGAACCAAAATCGAGTTCTCACTAAAGTTTGAATTCCCTGCCTCAAACAATCAAGCTGAATATGAGGCACTACTGGCTGGTTTGAGGCTGGCTAGGGAGGTAGGAGTTCAAAAGCTTACCATCTTCAACGATTCACAAGTAGTTACCTCACAAATAGAAGGGAGCTACCAAGCTAAGGATCCCACCATGAAAAAATATATGGACAATACCAGGGAACAGTTCGGACAATTCGGGGAATATGAGGTCCAACATATACCTCGGGAACAGAATGCTCGAGCTGATGCACTCTCAAAACTAGCTAGCACCAAACCAGGGGGCAACAATAGAAGCCTCATCCAGGAAACATTGCAAAGCCCATCGATCTCGGAGGAAGAAAAGGTCCTAACCATATCAGGTCAAGATCAAGGATGGATGACTCCCATAATAAGCTACCTAAAGTCAGAGACACTTCCCATAGATAAGAAGGAGGCAAAAAGGCTAATACGAGAAGCACAGTACTACACCATAGTGCGCGACATCTTATATAGGAGAGGGATCTCAACACCCCTCCTAAAATGTATGTTGACCTCCAATACAAGGGAAGTCTTGGAAGAAGTACACAGTAGTATGTGTGGCAACCACCCGAGGGCACGAGCTCTTTCCAAAAAAGTACTCCGAGCTGGGTTCTTCTGGCCAACCTTGCACAAGGAAGCAACAGAGTTCGTCAAAACGTGCCCACCATGTCAGAAGCATGCTAACTTCCATATTGCTCCACCAGAGGAGCTCATCAATGTTACGTCGTCCTGGCCATTCGCAAAATGGTGGCTCGACCTCCTTGGACCCTTCCTCCAGGGGGCAGGACAAGTCAAGTTCCTCATTGTAGGAATAGACAATTTCACAAAATAGATTGAGGCAGAACCCTTAGCTAATGCCACTGCCCAAAGAAGTCGGAAATTTCTATATAGAAACATTATCACAAGGTTTGGGGTCCCTTACTCCATAACCATAGATAATGGCACTCAGTTCACTGATACAGGTTTTAGGACTTTGGTAGCTGACTTGAAAATAAAGCACAAATTTGCATCTGTAGAACAGTCGCAAGCCAACAGACAGGCAGAAGTCGCCAATAAAGTCATACTGGCTGGGTTAAAATGGAGACTATAGGACGCGAAGGGAGCTTGGGCTGAAGAGCTCCCACAAGTCCTATGGGCATATCGGACAACACTATACTCCACCACAGGAGAATCACCCTTTCGACTTGCTTACAGGATGGAGGCAATGATTCCAGTGGAAATAGAAGAAAGATCCCTCAGAGTAATCCTCTATAATGAAGAGGCCAACTCCCAAGTTCAAAGGGAGGAGCTTGACCTACTTCCATAAGTCCGAGAAGGAGCTCGGATTAGAGAGAAAGCGTTAAAGCGTCGAATGGCTTCAAGGTATAATCAGAAGGTAGTCTGACGAAGTTTCGCCACCAACAACCTCATCTTAACCCGAAATGACATCGGAGCAGGTCGATCAGGAGAAGGGAAGCTATCAGCTAACTGGAAAGGACCTTACCGAGTTGTAGAAGTATTGGGAAAAGGTTACTACAAGGTGTCCGACCTCGAGGGGCGAAAGCTACGAAGGTCATGGCACGCCTGTAACCTAAGAAGGTACTATAGTTAGAAAATAACAAAAGATCTTAGGTCAGGGTGCACTCTTTTTCTTGAAAAGGTTTTTTAATGAGGCGCCAGGCCAAGATCTACAAAATTGCCCGACCTAGAAGGGTAAGCACTCATATGTATACACTCTTGTTTATATTTCTATCTGTTATTATCATTTGAATAAAGTTTTTCAGATTCCCTAAAAAGTTTCCTACCAAGACGCATTAATCTAAGCTCATAAAACAAATTCATCGCCCAATTACAAAGAGGTCGGCAAGATGAAAATCAAATTCATCGTCCGATTACAAAAGAGGTCGGCAAGGTGAAAACCAAATTCATCGTCCGATTACAAAGAGGTCGGCAAGGTGAAAACCAAATTCATCACCCGATTACACAGAGGTCGGCAAGGTGAAAGCGATAAAAGCAGATTAATGCAAGAAGTTATAAAAAGTAAACCATAGAAAGCAACCTGACGAGGTCTGGCTAAAAATGGATTACTAAAAATAACTTAAGAAGACCCGACAGAGAAGTCGGACCAATGAAAGGATCACTAAAAAGGGACAAAGACATCTCCCAAAGGCCAAAAGAAAGGCCAGGAATGCTTTGCTAAAAGGTACGAAGTCTTGAAAAAGACACTACTTAAAAAGCAAACGCACAAAGCAAAACGGCGCTAAAAAGTCATCCAAACAAACTATAAAGAAAAGGTTCCCCTTGAAACACTACCTGAAAAGTTGTTGGAATATGACTAAAAATCCCGGACGGTAAAGCCAGATAGGACGACGTCAGCTAAAAGCGCGATCCAAAGAAACAAACTCAAGAAGAGAACGAGTCAAAAGCCAAAAAGGTTGAAAACTACTTAAGGCTCAAAGGCGCTTAGCTAAAAGGGGAACAACTCCGCTCAAAGAAGGAGCGACCTCAAAACAAGGCTACAAAAGGTTCTGTGTAAAAGAACACTAAAAAGTTATCAGACAAGACTGCCCGACTTGATACGAGGTTAACTAGCACCAACTCAAAGTGAAGCAAGACCCCCAAAGGCAAGGGTGGAAAACTCACCCAAAGGAGGTCAGACTGGAGCATACTTAAGTTCGAAGGGTTGCAAAAAAAAAAAAAAAAGTAAAGCCCCAAATGTGTAGCAAGATACAGCTATCACGATAAAAACATTAAAAGACTCAAAAGGCCACCTGAAAGGCGGACTCAAGAATTTAAACTGTTTTGTTTTTTCCAAAATAAAGTTGCTAAGAAAAGCAACCGAGTGTCAAAGAGGTCAACCACATAAAAAGCTATAAAAACAAGTCTCAAAAGTCCACAAGTCGGACTATAATATAAGTGCAGAAAAGCTATAAAGCATTCAAATTTTCCCCAGTAGAAGCATCGTGGGCTAAAGGAGGAGGAATGGTCGATGTTTCGAGGGTTACCTAAAACTGTAGGTCGATCTCGGACGAGATCTTTTGTGCTGGTCGGAGCTAACGTCTCCGACTTGCGGGTGGTGGCCGGAGCTGTCGTGTCCGACTTGTTGGACTGGGGGTGCTGCTGATCCTTGATCACTGGAGGGTGGTGGTACCTGCAAGAGACTCTGATGCTTAAGTTAGCACGGGTTTTAAGCAGAATTTTAGTAGAATCAGAGTATGAGTAATACCTGGGTGCTCCAGTGTAATGTGTGGAGTGATCTTTCTGGAGATAAGATAGTTATCTTATCTTATCTTTTAGTGAAGTCATCTTATCTTTAAGGGGAACCGCCTTTATCCTTTAGATTGGGCTGTGTTCCTTCGTTTGGGCCTGCTTTTGGGCTCCTCTGACGATTTGGCCGAACTCTTTGTGAAGAGTTCGGTAATGGGCCAACCTTCGAAGAGGTCGGTCATAGGCCAACCTTCCAAGAAGTCGGCCAACCTAGTCCTTTATAGCTCGAACCGATGTATGAACAGTGCCCCTGCTTGAGTTCGGTCTTTCTTTTGAGGTCGTATTTTCATTAGACTTTCGACCTCCTCTGGAGAAGCCGAGCTCGAGCATTCTTTGTTGGTCTTTGTTTGTAGAACTTCCCTTTAGTGGCATTAAATGCGGGACATTTCTCTTTATAGCGCGCGTTTTGCATTTTCTTGGAAACGTGCGAGGGTTTAAAAACCCCTTTCGCCATTTCCTTTGCTTCCCACTTCTCTTTTTATTTGAATCTTTTTAAAGAGCCTCTCTCTTTCCGTTTCTCTTCTCCTTGCTCACTGTAACTTCTTCTTTCTCCTTACTTCCTCTGTTTCTGTGCTTTCGTGCTTTCCTTTCCCTTACTCGAGAAGGCGATCGTTGGTGTTGCTTTGGTTGTTGCTTCAGCCTCTTGATCGTTTTATCATTCCCTCTTCACTGCAGGTTGGTTTTCTGTCTTCATCTCTTTTTTCACGCCGTTATTTTTATGTTGGTGTTTGTTTGGTCATGAAAAGTTTTGATTTTTGTGTGGGTAACATTTGAAGTTTTGAATCCCTTCTGCGTCGTTTGTGCCTGAAGATTTCTTTGATTTCTATGAATCGCTATTTTGTCGGAGAAGGATTTGATCTTTTTCTGTTTGTAGTCTTGAAGTAGTGAACTGTTGATTTCAAAAAGGTTGAATCTTTCCTGATGATTTCTGCGTGGTCTTGTTTGATGTTGATGGTTTGCTGTTGTGGATGATCTCCTTTAGATGTGATGAAAATCCCTTTGTTGTAAAAAGATTGTAACTTTAGTGACTTTTTTTGATTTATGACTTTCTTGCAGAGTGTTGCTGTCAAAGGAGGGTTTGTTTTCTTGTTGAGAGATGTCGGGGTGTAGGCTGTAGATTTTTCCTGAATCTTTACTCCGTTACTGCCTCCAAAGGATGCCCCTGGGCCTTGGTGTGAGTCTTGGGGTTTCCTTTCACTGCTGTATCTGACTTCTAACATTTGTATGCTTTAGTCCGAATTATATCCATATTTGTCCGAGCTATTTTCTTGATTTGCCCGAGCTGTTCAATTAGTAACCCATTTTCCTTTTTCTTACTGTAGGACTAGTTAACCCATGTCTTCTCGCAAAAATATTGTCGAGACGTCCTCCAAAGTCTCTGAGGGCATGTCTGACTAGCTGGACTCCCTCGTCTTGCTGTGTGTTTCTATGGTTAACTCTGAATACTGCGTGCAGCTTAGGAAACATCACCGGATTTGTAGTAGTAGAGGTCAGGAGAAGAACTATGAGTTGGTAGCGCCTGACCCTAACGAGAGGGTTTGTTTTCCTTCTCCGCCCCAGGGGGAACGTCCATTCTTTTTCGCTTATGACTACTTTTTTAGCCAAATGAACATTACCATTCCTTTTACCTCCTTCGAGACCAACTTGTTGTGGTCCTGTAATGTAGCTCCATCCCAACTCCATCCGAACTCATGGGATTTTATAAAGATCTTTCAATTGTTGTGTCAAGAATTGGATGTCAAGCCTTCTCAAACCCTCTTTCTTTACCTCTTTGTTTTGACTAAACCTGTTATTTCTGCAAAAAAGAAGGCTTCTGAATTTCTTTCCGATCTGCACAAGGGAAGAAAGTATTTTCTATGTATGATGAGTCCTTTAGGAACTTTAAGAACTATTATTTCAAGGTCCGAGCTTTTGAGGGAGCTCGGCCTTTTTTCTTAGAGCCGAATAATGAACCTGCCTTCCCCTTATGTTGGCAAAAGAATGTTGTAGTATCTAGGTATTCGTGGGAGATGCTAGATGAGGTCGAACAGGCCTTTGTGAATGTGTTGGAGGAGAATTGGGGGCAACCTCCCCATCTCGACACAAAGAAGTTTTTAGGGGATCCTTCACTTCTCCGAGCTGAGCTGGGTAGTGGTCGACTTCTTTTTACTTGTTTATCTTGTTAATTTTGTTCCTTTTCTTCCAATTTGTAACTTGGCTTTTGCTGGTCTCTTTTTGTTTTTTCAGAGATGGCGAAGACTTTGGATTCTATGAAGGCCTTTAAGAAGGCGAGGAAAGCTACAGCTGCCCAGAACATCTCGGCCAGGGCTGCTGGGGAAGGATCTTCTCAGGTCCTTCCTAAGAAGCCGACCTCGAGCACTTCTGGGCCGAGGAGGGTGATCCCTACTCCTCAGGTCCATTTGGTTGATCCTCCCCAAACTTCTGCTGCTACCTCTTCTCCTACTGCCGGCCCTCCTCCAAAAAGACAGAAGACTGTTGAACCTTTTGACCTCGACGCCCCTGATTTTGATGCTGTGGGGTTTGTTGACAACCAAATCGCCCCTTATGGCCGACTTCCTATGAACGATGTGTCCATTCTTCACCACCTGGATTTCATCACCCGGAGTAGTGTTAAGATGGCACACATATGTGCAGCCTTGTTCTGAACTGCTCAGGATATCCCAGTTCATGCAATGAAGGCCTTTATGGAGGAGGCCAAGTCGGAATTCGACAGGATCAAGGGGTTGAAGGATGAGCTGGATGCCAAAGTGGCCAAGTTGGAGCTGGACTTGGAGAATGAGAAGGCTCGGGCTACTGCGGCTGTGGCTTCTGCAACTCTGGCTGAAGAGATGGCGCAAAAGCATAAGGAGAGCTATGTCCGTGCTTATGGAGAGCTTCTGGAGGCTAGGGAGAGGTTGGAGTTGGTTCAAGCTGATTATACTGAGCTTCAGGGCCATCTCATGGGCAGTGTGACTGACGCTTACGAGAACTTGAAGGCTCAGGTCCGAGTTCTAGCTCCCGAGCTCGACCTAACTCTCTTCAGTTTGGACAATATTGTGGAGAATGGTAAGATCGTCCCTGCCCCGGATGAAGATGATGATGAATGTCCTCCTCCCGAGCCGCCAGTCAAAGGCTCTGTTGCTCTGACTTCTCCAACTCCTGCTGCCGAGGTTAGCCAGCCTGAGTCCGACCCTGATGTCCAGATCTTGAATCGGGATGATAGAACTATAGATGCAATTCCTACAAAGATCATTCTTCCCTCACCAACTCGGGATGCCGCTACTGAGGAGAATTTGGACCCTTGATATTATTTTTTTTCTTTGATGTATTTTAGTATAGCCCGATCTGTGGGCCTTTGAACTCTAGTTTCTGTAGCTCGTAGTTGTTTGACTTTGACATTTTAGTTGCTTTCCTTTAGCAACTTTATTTAGAAAAATAAACGCTTTTGAACTCTTGAGGTCTCCTTTCGGGTGGCCTTCTGAGTCTTTATTATAGTAGCTCTTGTTTCTTCTTGGTATGTTTGTTTGCAAGTTTTTGGCACTTCTGGGAATCTTTAGAGTGTTGGAGTCTTGCTGTCCGACCTCTTTTGATTTCCTTTGTGTTTGTTTATTTGCTGCTTTAGCCGAAGTGACCTCTGAGGCTAGCTTCGTTCAGCTGTTCTTTTTAGTATTCTCATGGAACACTTGTAATTTGATTTTGGTGAGGTCGTGGCTTTTTGGGTCGAGCTGTGTCCCTTCTAGTGCACGCCTTCTGTTGGTTGGTTTCTTTTGTCAAACCTTCTCGAGTTATTTCTAGCAATCCATTTTTAATTGGACCTCGTCGGATCTCTTTTTATGGATTTACTTTTTATAACTCGGTCACCTCACTTGGCTTGGGCTGACTTTTTTATGTCGGTCCCTTCAAAGTTATTTCTAGTAATCCATTTTTAGTCAGGGCTGGCCAGGCCTCTTGCTATGGATTACTTTTTATAACTTTTTGTCGCTTTGACCAGTCTGGTCTGACTTCTTCATGTCAATCCATCCCAAGTTATTTCTAGCAATCCATTTTTTCTCAGACCTCGTCAGGCCTCTTTCTATGGATTACTTTTTATAACTTTTTGTCGCTTTGGTCGATTAGTCCGACTTCTTCGTGTCGGTCCGTTCTATGTTATTTCTAGTAATCCATTTTTAGTCAGGGCTGGCCAGGCCTCAGCTATGGATTACTTTTTATAACTTTTTCGACTTTGTCGTGATCGGACGGCGAATTTGATTTTCACCTTGCTGACCTGTATCTTTGTCTTGATTGAGCAATGAATTTGGTTTTCACTTTGCCAACCTTTGTCGAAATCGGATGATGAATTCGGTTTTCATCGTGATCGGGCGGTGAATTTGGTTTTCACCTTGCCGACCTGTAGCTTTGTAATCGGGCGATGATTTTTTGCGCCCAGATTAATGCGTCTTGGTAGAGATACTTTGTAGAAAATCTGGAAAACTTTATTCAAAAATAGAAAATAGGCATATAGAAGAAAATATATACATGTGGGTGCTTACCCTTCTTAAGTCAGGTAATTTTGCAGATCTTGGCTTGGTGCCTCGTTAAAAAACATTTTCAGGAAAAAGAGTGCATCTTTGACCTAAGATCTTTTATTACCTCCTAACTATAATACCTTCTTAGGTTGCAGGCGTGCCATGATCTTGGTAGCTCTTGCCCCTCGAGTTCGGACACCATGTAGTAGCCTTTTCCTAGTACCTCTGTGACTCGGTAGGGTCCTTTCCAGTTAGCCGCCAGCTTCCCCTCTCCAGGTCGACTTGTTCCGATATCATTTCGGATTAGGATGAGGTTGTTGTTGGCAAAACTTCGTTGTACTTCCTTCCGATTGTATCTTGAGGCCATTCGACGCTTTAACGCCTCTTCCCTGATTCGAGCTCTTTCTCGGATTTCTGGAAGTAGGTTGATCTCTTCCCTTTGAAGTTGGGAGTTGGCTTCTTCACTGTAGAGGATCATTCTGGGGGATCCTTCTTCGACTTCTACTGGGATCATTGCCTCCATTCCGTAAGCCAGTCGGAAAGGTGATTCCTTTGTCGTGGAGTGGAGAGTTGTCCGATATGCCCATAGGACTTGCAGGAGCTCTTCAGCCCAGGCTCCCTTTGCATCCTGTAATCTCCGTTTTAACCCGTCTAATATGACTTTGTTGGCAGCTTCTGCTTGTCCATTAGCCTGGGGGTGTTCTACGGACGTGAATTGGTGCTTTATTTTCAAGTCGGCTACCAATTTTCTAAAGCCTGCGTCTGTGAATTGAGTGCCATTGTCTGTGGTAATGGAGCAAGGAACCCCAAACCTTGTGACAATGTTTCTATATAGGAATTTCCGACTTTTTTGAGCAGTGTCATTAGCTAAGGGCTCTGCTTCAATCCACTTTGTGAAATAATCTACCCCTACGATGAGGAACTTGACCTGTCTTGATCCTTGGAGGAAGGGCCCGAGGAGGTCAAGTCCCCATTTTACAAATGGCCAAGGTGAGGTAACGCTGATGAATTCCTCTGGTGGGGCGATGTGGAAATTAGCATGTTTTTGACATGGTGGAGATGTCTTCACGAACTATGTTGCTTCCTTTTGCAAAGTCGGCCAAAAGAATCCGGCTCGGAGTACTTTTTTGGCGAGAGCTCATGCTCCCAGATGGTTGCCACAGATGCCACTGTGTACTTCTTCTAAAACCTCTTTTGTGTTGGAGGTCGGCACACATTTTAATAGGGGTGTTGAGATCCCTCTCCTGTATAGGATGTTGTTTATAATGGTGTAGTATTGTGCCTCTCGCTTTAACCTCTTTGCCTCCTTCTTATCTGTGGAGAGTATCTCTGATTTGAGGTAGCTGATTATGGGAGTCATCCATCCTTGATCCCGACCTAATATGGCTAGGACCTTTTCTTCCTCTGAAATTGATGGGCTTTGCAGTATTTCCTGGATGAGGCTTCTATTATTGCCTCCTGGTTTAGTGCTGGCTAGTTTTGAGAGTGCATTAGCTCGAGCATTCTGTTCCCGAGGTATGTGGCGGACCTCATATTCCCCAAGTTGTTCGAGCTGCTCCCTGGTTTTATCCAAGTACTTTTTCATGGTAGGGTCCTTAGCTTGGTAGCTTCCTGCTATTTGTGAGGTGACTACTTGTGAATCGCTGAAGATGATAAGCTTTTGAACTCCAACCTCTTTAGCCAGCCTCAAACCAGCTAGTAAAGCCTCGTATTCGGCCTGGTTGTTTGAAGCAGGGAACCCGAATTTGAGGGAGAGTTCGATTTGGGTTCCCTGATCGCTTTCTATTATCACACCTGCACCACTTTCGATTTTGTTTGAAGAGTCGTCCACGTAGAGATTCCCTTTTGTGGGAGTTCCCGGGGTGTCAGCGTAATCTGCAATGAAGTCGACCAGATACTGTGATTTGATGGCTGTCCGAGCTTCATATCGAAGATCGAATTCGGCTAACTCGACTGCCCACTGTAGGATTCTTCCAGCTAAGTCTGTTTTCTATAGGATGCCTTTTATGGGCTGGTTGTTCTGAACTCTGATAGTGTGAGCTTGAAAGTACGGGCGGAGTCGTCGAGAAGTGAGTATAAGGGCGTAGGCGAACTTTTCTATCTTTTGATAGTTTAGTTCGGCCCCTTGTAGAGCCTTGATGATGAAGTAGATGGGTTGTTGCCCACTTTCGTCTTCTCTGACTAGTGCTGAGGCTATTGCCCGACTTCCCACTGCGAGGTATAATATGAGTTCTTCACTTTCTCGTAGTCTGGTAAGAATGGATGGTTGCCCCAAGAATTTTTGAAATCTTGGAAGGTTTGTTCGCACTCCGTTGTCCTTTTCAAACCTCTCTCCCTTCTTTAATATACCTCTTTGAGGTGTCTTTTGCGAGATGATTTAGAGATCCCTCCACCTGCGAATCCTCCATTTATCATATGAACATGTCTCTCAGGGGCGTGAGGTGGACGTTCAACTCGTCCGATCTCTTCGGTGTGAGGTGGACGTTCAACTCGTTGATGAACAGAAAATTGTGTGGTATAGAATTTCACTAACGAAGTCTCGTTGCAAGCATAGTTTCTAAACCAACAATAATCCTTTCATACAAAAATTTGGTTGTCACTAGTACAAACCCCTATAAAGATAACCGAAGTATTCAAACCTCGGGTCGTTCTCCCTAGGAATTGCAAACATATGTTCTTGTTATTGGTTATGGAGTATGTTTTGGGGTTTTTGAGGTAAGAAACAAGAATTGTAAATTGCAAAGGAAATAAACCAACAATTAAGAAAGCTCTTGGCAAGGTGTGAGAACTAGAAGTCCTATCCTAGCTATTCTTATCAATTGTGATGAGAATTGTTCATTGCTCCCACTTAGTTAACCCCTAACCATGGAGGAAAGTCAAGTGGAAGAATTAACTTAAGTCCATAAGTCCTAGCCAACTCCTAAGGAAAGACTAGCTTTAGTGGCATTCAAGTCAATTAGCAATCTCTAATTATCAATCAACAAAGGAGTTTGACAACTCAAGAGTCACTAATTACTCAACCAAAGGCAAGAGGAACAAAATCTAACTAATAGCTAGAAGAGACATTTCATCAAACACATAAAAGGCAATAAAAGTAAACAACATGAATTGCAAGAATTAAAGAGAGATCTAACTACAATGGCAAGAGATCAATAATAGAAAAGCAAAATAATTATGAAACAACAAAGAACTTACCAATTGCATTGAAGAAGAAATGTAGATCTACAAAAGAAAGTTCATAAACTACGACTAACAATACAAAGGAATTACAAGAGAAGAAGAATTCTACAACTACAAGAGAACAATTAAAGATGAAAGAGGAAATTAAGCAAGAGAAGAAGTAGATCTAGATCTAAACTTAATCCTAATTCTAGAGAGAAGAGAGAGCTTCTCTCTCTAGAAACTAACTAAAAGCATGTGAAAACTAAACTAAAACTAACTAAGTGTCTAAGTGTCTCATCCCTCTTCAATCCTTGGGCTAAATAGCATCAGAAATGAGTTGGATTGGGCCCAAAATGCTTCAGAAATCGCTGGCCACGAGTTGCAATTAGTGAATCACGTGCCATCACCGATGCATACGCGTATAGTGCATATGCGTGTCTCTGAACGCCAGACAACTATAGCAAATTTTATATCATTTTGAAGCCCTAGATGTTAGCTTTCCAACGCAACTAGAACCGCCTCATTTGGACCTCTATAGCTCAAGTTATGATCGATTAAGTGCGAAGAGGTTGGGCTTGACAGCATTGCGATTCCTTCATTTCTTCATGAGTTCTCCGTTACTACATGCTTTTTCTTCATTCCTTCAATCCAATCTTTGTCTCCTAAACCTGAAATCACTTAGCAAATGTATCAATGTATCTAATGGAATCAAGGTGAGTTAAATCTAGCTATTTTAAGACCTAAAAAGCATGTTTTCACTCTTAAGCACAATTAAAGGAGAATTTACAAAACCATGCTATTTCCTTGGATACATGGGAGAAAAGTTGACAAAACCCTCTAAATTCAACACAAGATAAACCCTAAAAATGGGGTTTATCAACACAAGAATTTTACTAACGAAGTCTCGTTGCAAGCATAGTTTCTAAACCAACAATAATCCTTTCATACAAAAATTTGGTTGTCACTAGTACAAACCCCTATAAAGATAACCGAAGTATTCAAACCTCGAGTCGTTCTCCCTAGGAATTGCAAACAAATGTTCTTGTTATTGGCTATGGAGTATGTTTTAGGGTTTTTGAGATAAGAAACAAGAATTGTAAATTGCAAAGGAAATAAACCAACAATTAAGAAAGCTCTTGGCAAGGTGTGAGAACTAGAAGTCCTATTGCTCCCACTTAGTTAACCCCTAACCATGGAGGAAAGTCAAGTGGAAGAATTAGTGAATCACAAGTTGCAATTAGTGAATCACGTGCCATCACCAACGCGTACGCGTATAGTGCCTGTGCGCATCTCTGAACGCCAGAAAAATATGGTAAATTTTATATCATTTTGAAGCCTTGGATGTTAGCTTTCCAATGCAACTAGAATGGTCTCATTTGGACCTTTGTAGCTCAAGTTATGATCAATTAAGTGCGAAGAGGTCGGGCTTGACAGCTTTGCGATTCCTTCATTTCTTCATGAGTTCTCCATTTCTACATGCTTTTTCTTCATTCCCTCAATACAATCTTTGCCTCCTAAACCTGAAATCACTTAGCAAACATATCAAGGCATCAAATGGAATCAAGGTGAATTAAATCTAGCTATTTTAAGACCTAAAAAGCATTTTTCACTCTTAAGCACAATTAAAGGAGAATTTACAAAAGCATGCTATTTCCTTAGATACATTGGAGAAAAGTTGACAAAACCCTCTAAATTCAACACAAGATAAACCCTAAAAATGGGGTTTATTACTCGTCCAACCTCTTCGGTGTCAGGTGGACGTTCAACTCGTCCAACCTCTTCGGTGTGAGGTGGACGTTCAACTCGCCTGACCTCTTCGGTGTGAGGTGGACGTTCAACTCTCCCGACCTCTTCGGTGTGAGGTGGATGTTCAACTCGCCCGACCTTTTCGGTGTGAGGTGGACGTTTAACTCACCCGACATTTTCGGTGTGAGGTAGACGTTCAACTCGCCCGGCCTCTTCGGTCTTGCCCGACCTCTTCGGTGTGAGGTGGATGTTTAACTCATCCGACCTCTTCGGTGTGAGGTGGATGTTCAACTCGTCCGACCTCTTCGTCCCTTCTTCTTTTTCTTGGTTCATCTGCTTTATTGGCTAAGTACCGATCTGATCGTCCTTCTCTTGCCAATTTCTCTATGACATTCTTTAGGTCGAAACACTCGTTGGTAGGATATCCATAGATTCGGTGGTACTCGCAGTATTCTGTCTGATTTCCTCCTCCCTTCTTTGCTTTTAATTGGGTGAGGTGGTGGGATCTTCTCAGTGTGGCATATTTCTCGGTAAACATCCACAAGAGACACCCGAAGAGGGGTGTAATTGTGGTATTTTCTAGGCTTCTCTCCGGGTTGATCTTCTTTTTTTTGTATCCTTGTCCCGAGATGGGTTAGGAGAATCCAATTTTTGAGCCGTCTCCCAATCGGGAGTTCTCCTCCATATTGATATGTTTTTCCGCCCTTTCTTGAACCTCGTTTAGAGATGTTGGGTACTACTTGGATATTGAGTGGTGGTGCACAAATTGTGAATTACACGTTTTACAACTTGTACCACTAACCAGCAAGTGCACTGGGTCGTCCAAGTAATACCTCACGTGAGTAAGGGTCGAATCCCACGGAGATTGTTGGTTTGAAGCAATCTATGGTTATCTTGTAAATCTTAGTCAGGAAGTCAATTATGTTTATCAGTTGAATTACGAATGAACAAGAGAGCATGGATTAAATGTTACTTGTTATGCAGTAATGGAGAATATGTTGGAGTTTTGGAGATGCTTTGTCTTCTGAATCTCTGCTTTCCTCTGCCTTCTGATTCACGCACGCAAGTCCTCCTATGGCAAGCTGTGTGTAGGTGGGTCACCGTTGTCAATGGCTACCATCCATCCTTCCAGTGAAAAGATTCCAAGTGTGCTGTCACCGCACGGCTAATCATCTGCAGGTTCTCAGTCATACCGGGAAATACTTGCATTAATTCATCGAGACACAGCAGAGCTCCTCACCCCCAACAATGGAGTTTAGAGACTCATGCCGTCAAAGAGTACAAAGTTCAGATCTAAAATGTCATGATATATAAAATAAGTCTCTAAAAGTTGTTTAAATAGTAAACTAGTAGCCTAGGTTTACAGAAATTGAGTAACTGTAACAGATGGTGCAGAGATCCACTTCTGGGGCCCACTTGGTGTGTGCTGGGGTTGAGACTTAAGCAGTTCACGTGCATAAGGCTGTTTTGGGTATTCAACGCCAGGTTTGGATCCATTTCTGGCGTTGAACTCCAACTTTTGGTCCTTTTCTGGCGCTGGATGCCAGAATTGGGCAGAGGACTGGCGTTGAACGCCAGTTTACGTCGTCTATCCTCGTGCAAAGTATGGACTATTATATATTTCTGGAAAGCCCTGGATGTCTACTTTCCAACGCAATTGGAAGCGCGCCATTTCGAGTTCTGTAGCTCCAGAAAATCCACTTTGAGTGCAGGAAGGTCAGAATCCAACAGCATCAGCAGTCCTTTATCAGCCTGAATCAGATTTTTGCTCAGCTCCCTCAATTTCAGCCAGAAAAATACCAGAAATCACAGAAAAACACACAACTCATAGTAAAGTCCAGAAATATGAATTTTTCCTAAAAACTAATAGAATTAAACTAAAAACTAACTTAAACATCCTAAAAACTATATGAAATTAACCCCAAAAAGCGTATAAAATATCCGCTCATCACAACACCAAACTTAAACTGTTGCTTGTCCTCAAGCAACTAGACAAATAAAATAGAAGTCTAATAAGTTGAGAAGCAATAATATCTCAGAGTTTTTGAATGAAGCTCAGATTCTAATTAGATGAGCGGGACTAGTAGCTTTTTGCTTCTGAACAGTTTTGGCATCTCACTTTATCCATTGAGGCTCAGAGTGATTGGCATCTATAGGAACTCAGAATTCAGATAGTGTTATTGATGCTTCACACCTTCACGCCACAAGCACATGGTTAGGGACAGCTTGGTTTAGCCGCTTAGGCCAGGATTTTATTCCTTTTTGGCCCTCCTATCCACTGATGCTCAAAGCCTTGGGATCCTTTTTATTACCCTTGCCTTTTGGTTTTAAGGGCTATTGGCTTTTTGCTCTTGCCTCTTGGTTTTAAGAGCTTTGGCTTTTTCTTTCTATTTTTTTTTCGCTATTTTTTTTTCTGCAAGCTTTGTTCTTTGCTGCTTTTTCTTGCTTCAAGAATTATTTTTTTGATTTTTTAGATCATCAATAACATGTCTCATGTTCATCATTCTTTCAAGAGCCAACATATTTAACAGTCTTAAGCAACAAATTCAAAAGACATATGCACTGTTCAAGCATTCATTCAGAAGACAGAAAGCATTGCCACCACATTTAACTAATTAGAATTTCTCTTATTAAAACTCGAAATTTTATTGCCTCTTATTCAAAAGATCTACTACTTTATTCATGTTTGCTGATGATGAGAAAAATAAATTATAGCTTAATTGGAGATAAAATCAAAATAGATACTACTTACTACTATATGACTCCTAAGGTAAACTTCTATAAGGACACTATCACAGAGTTAAGGCAGAAATTGGAAATTAACAACCTTTATTCTGGGGGAACGGGGATTCCTCTGATCCTTGGGGTGCTTGGTGCTGCAAGAGATACTTTCTGGCGCTTCAAGTCCCTTAAGTCACGCCCTTGCTCCTCTTGTTCTTTAAACATATAGGTGAGAATTTGACCGTGTTCCTTTTGTTCTTTTATGATTTGTTCCATAGCTTCCCGTATCTTGGTAACAGACGTCTCAAGATACTCCCAGTATTCAGACTGAGGGATCTCTGGGAGAAATTCCTGTGTTTTCTTCTTGATGGGATCATCCTGTGCTTGTTGTTTCTCCATTGATGCTTTGGTGATCGGCTTCTCAACTGAGATATACTCAGTTATTCCCATCCTCACTCCAGCATCCTTGCAGAGCAGAGATATCACGCTAGGATAAGCCAACCTGGCCTCTTTAGAATTTTCGTTAGCAATTTTGTAGAGTTCAGCTGAGATCAGCTGATGAACTTCCACTTCTTTTCCCATCATGATGCAATGGATCATCACTGCCCTTTTAACAGTGACTTCAGAACGGTTGCTAGTGGGCAACAGAGAATGCCCAATGAAGTCCAGCCAACCTCTGGCGACTGGTTTGAGATCTTCTCTTTTGAGTTGATTTGGGACACCCTTTGTGTTGGTGGTCCACCTGGCTCCAGGGATACATATGTCCTCTAGAATCTTGTCCAGGCCCTTGTCTGCTTTCATCATCCTCCTGTTGAATGAGTCTGGATCATCTTTCAGCTGAGGTAGCTTTAAGATCTCCCTGATCCTGTCAGGGTGGGTATGGACAATTTTTCCTCTAACCACGGTCCGATAGTCATAGAGGGCAGTCCCAGATAGTTTCTGCTTGTCAGTTTGCCATATATTAGCATAGAACTCCTGGACCATGTTCCTCCCCACTTTCGTTTTAGGATTAGCTAGGACTTCCCAGTTCCTGATTCGAATTTGCTCCTGGATCTCCGGATATTCATCTTCTTTCAGATCGAATCTAACTTCCGGGATCACTGATCTCAGACCCATTATTTTGTAATAATGGTCTGAATGTTCTTTAGATAAGAACTTCCCTTGATTCCAAAGTGGTTTTGGAACGCTCTCTTTCTTGCCTCTTGGAGTGGGTTATTTTCCTTTAGGAGCCATGATCTTAATGATCTCGGATAAACACACCAAACTTAGAGGTTTGCTTGCCCTCAAGCAAAAGAAAAGAAAGGAGAGGGATGGAAGGAGAGCTAGGTGCAATTGTTGATAGAGGAGGAGGGAGGCCGAACCCATATTTAAAGGGATGGGGGGTGGGTTTTCGAAAAATTGGGAAAGATAAGATAGAAAGATTGATTTGAAAAAGATAAGATAGAAAATCTAGTTTGAAATTGAGAAGATATGATAGATTTTTGAAAAAGATGAATCTAGATTTTGAAAAAGATAATATGGAGATTTGAAAAAGATATTGAAGATATTTTAGAGTGAAAAAGATAGATTTGTTTTTAGAAAATATTTGAAAAGAGTTGGATTGAATTTGCAAAGAGGGTGGTGCTTATGGATTAAGATACATTTGATATTTTGAAAGAGGGATTTTTAGAAATTAGGGTTTTTAGAAATCAGGGTTCTTGACATGTTTATGTAAAAATCATGCATTGAAACATAAAATTTTGAAATTAGAATGGAAATATGTGTGGAAAAATGAATTTGGCTCCTCCCTGCCATCCTGGCGTTTAAACGCCCAAACACTGCCTGTTTTGGGCGTTCAGCGCCCAAATGCTGCACTCCTGGGCATTCAACGCCCAGTTGTTGCCCTTTTCTGGCGTTGAACGCCAGATTGCTATCCTTCCTGGCGTTCAGCGCCCACTGGATGCCCATTTTGGGCGCTGAACGCCCAAAATGGCCCTCACTGGCGTTTTCTTGCCAGTAAGCTCCCTATCCCTGTTTTGTGTGCAGATTCCTTCTGTAACCCTGTGGATTTATGAAAATAATAATTTACCTTAGTCTCAATGAATTTTATATAAACAAATAAAAATAAAAATCGGGCAAAATGCTTAGAGGATTGATGCCCCATGGCTGGGTTGCCTCCCAGCAAGCGCTTCTTTATTGTCTTTAGCTGGACTTCGCTGAGCTTTTAATCTAGCTTCAGCCTTGAGCACTCTTGCTCAATGTTGCCTTCAAGATAGTGCTTGATTCTCTGTCCATTAACAATGAACTTCTTATCAGAATCAATATCTTGAAGCTTCACATAACCATATGGTGATACACTTGTAATCACGTATGGTCCCCTCCACCGGGATTTCAATTTCCCGGGGAATAGCCTGAGTCTAGAGTTGAACAGAAGAACCTTCTGTCCTGGTTCAAAGATTCTAGATGACAGCTTTCTGTCATGCCATTTTTTTGATTTCTCTTTATAAAGCTTGGCATTTTCGAAAGCTGTGAATCTGAATTCCTCTAGCTCATTTAGCTGGAGCAATCTTTTTTTTCCTGCTAATTTGGCATCAAAATTTAGGAATCTGGTTGCCCAGTAGGCTTTATGTTCCAGTTCCACGGGCAGGTGACATGCTTTACCATACACAAGTTGGTATGGAGAGGTCCCTATAGGGGTCTTGAATGCTGTTCTGTAAGCCCACAGAGCATCATCCATGCTCCGTGCCCAATCCTTTCTACGGGTACTTACTGTCCGTTCTAGGATTCTCTTTAATTCTCTGTTAGAGACTTCAGCTTGCCCATTGGTTTGTGGATGATATGGAGTAGCCACTTTATGGCGAATTCCATACCAAACCATGGCAGAGTAAAGCTCTTTATTGCAGAAGTGAGTGCCCCATCGCTGATTAGCACTCTAGGGACACCGAACCTGCTAAAGATATGTTTCTGGAGGAACTTCAGCACTGTTTTAGTATCATTAGTGGGTGTGGCAATGGCCTCAACCCATTTTGATACATAGTCAACTGCCACCAGAATATAAGTGTTTGAGTATGATGGTGGGAAAGGTCCCATGAAGTCAATTCCCCATACGTCAAATAACTCAATTTCCAAGATTCCGTGTTGAGGCATGGCGTAACCGTGAAGCTGATTGCCAGCTCTTTGGCAACTGTCACAGTTACGTACAAACTCTCGGGAATCTCTATAGAGTGTGGGCCAATAGAAGCCACATTGGAGGACCTTGGTGGCTGTTCGCTCACCTCCAAAATGGCCTCCATATTGAGATCCATGGCAGTGCCATAGGATCCTCTGTGCTTCTTCTTTAGGCACACACCTATGGATTATTCCGTCTGCACATCTCTTAAAGAGATAAGGTTCATCCCACAAGTAGTACTTTGCATCAGTGATTAATTTCTTCTTCTGTATACTGTTGTACTCCTTGGGTATGAACCTTGCAGCTTTATAGTTTGCAATATCAGCAAACCATGGTGCTTCCTGAATGGCGAATAAATGCTCATCCGGAAAAGTTTCAGAGATCTCAAGAGAGGGGAGGGGCGTCCCTTCTACTGGCTCTATCCAGGACAGATGATCAGCCACTTGGTTCTCTGTCCCTTTTCTATCTCTTATTTCTATATCAAACTCTTGCAGAAGCAACACCCATCTGATGAGCCTGGGTTTTGAATCCTGCTTTGTGAATAGATATTTAAGAGCAGCATGATCTGTATACACAATCACTTTTGATCCTACTAAGTATGATCTGAACTTGTCAATGGCGTAAACCACTGCAAGTAATTCTTTTTCTGTGGTTGTGTAATTTTTCTGGGCATCATTTAGAACGAAGGTCACCTATGGACCACCCAAGAGTTGTCTTGTGTGTCCTTAGCACTTGAATAAGTGCTTCCTCTTCCTGTGAATTTAAAGCAGAGCTTATGGTCACTGGAAAAGTGTCACCTTCTCCCAGAAATGCATATTTCAAGGATGGTGGCAATGGCTTGAGCTCGGGTTTAGGAGGTTTTTCCTCTTCCAGAAGAAATTTCAGAGGCTCTTTCATGTCCCCTGAATCCTCTAAATCAGGCTGAACATCTTTAAAGATATTTTCCAACTCTAATTCGAGACTCTCAGCCATGTTGATCTCTTCTACCAAGGAGTCAATAAGATCAACTTTCATGCAGTCTGTTGATGTGTCTGGATGCTGCATGGCTTTGACAGCGTTCAACTTGAACTCATCGTCATTGACCCTCAGGGTTATTTCCCCCTGTTGGACGTCAATGAGGGATCGTCCAGTTGCTAGGAAGGGTCTTCCTAGAATGAGAGTAGCACTCTTGTGCTCTTCAATTTCCAGCACAACAAAGTCAGTGGGAAAGGCGAATGGCCCAACTCTGACTATCATGTCTTCAATCACGCCTGATGGGTATTTAGTGGAGCCATCAGCAAGTTGGAGACATATCCGGGTTGGTTTAACTTCGTCAGCTAAGCCAAACTTTCTGACAGTGGATGCAGGTATTAGGTTGATGCTTGCCCCAAGATCACATAGAGCTGTCTTGGTACAATTATCTTCCAATATGCATGGTATCAGAAAGCTCCCAGGGTCCTTAAGCTTTTCAGGAAAGCTTTTTAGAATGACTGCACTGCATTCTTCAGTGAGGAGAACTCTTTCTGTTTCTCTCCAATCCTTCTTATGACTCAAGATCTCTTTCATGAACTTGGCATAAGAAGGTATTTGCTCAAGTGCTTCTGCAAATGGAATCTTTATTTCAAGAGTCCTGAGATAATCTGCAAAGCGAGCAAATTGCTTATCCTGCTCCTCTTTCCAGAGTTTTTGAGGATAAGGTATCTTGGCTTTATATTTCTCAACCTTAGATGCTGCAGGTTTATTGCCTACAGAAGTGGTTGAAGAAGCCTTTTTAGAGGGGTTGTTATCAGCATTTGTGTGTGTCTGATCCCTCACTGGCAATTGAGTGCCAGAAGTAGAAACTGGAGTGACGTTAGACGCCAGCTCCTTTTCTGTTCCTGGCGTCTGAACGCCAGAAATGTGCCCATTTTGGGCGTTCAGCGCCGGATTTTGCCCAATTTGGGCGTTCAACGCCAGATCCTTGCCCATTTCTGGCGTTGAACGCCAGTTTTGCCTTGTTTCTGGCGTTGAACGCCAGTTTTGGGCATAGTCTGGGCGTTCAGCGCCAGCCTTCCACCAATTTTCTGGCGTTTTAGAGCCAGAATTATTTTTCCCTGGGCTCTTACTGTCCTCAGGTGAATCTTCGGTGGGTTGCTCATTTCTTAGCTTTTTGCTGCCTTGAGGTGGGGTATTTAATGTTTTCCCACTTCTCAATTGAACTGCTTGGCATTCTTCTGTTATTTGTCTTGATAGCTGCTGCTTTGTTTGCTTAAACTGTTCCTCTATATGTATATTAGCCATCCTTGTCTCTTGTAGTCTGTCTTTGAATTCGGCTAACTGCTTTGTTAGGAAATCCAATTGCTGATTGAATTCAGCAGCTTGCTTTACAGGACTGAGTTCAGCAGTTGCTGTTTTAACCTCTTCTTTCATGGAAGGGTCACTGCTTAGGTACAGATGCTGATTCTTGGCAACTGTATCAATGAGCTCTTGAGCTTCTTCAATTGTCTTTCTCATGTGGATAGATCCACCAGCTGAGTAATCCAGAGACATTTGAGCTCCTTCTGCAAGCCCATAGTAGAAGATGTCTAACTGAACCCACTCTGAAAACATTTCAGAGGGGCATTTTCGTAGCATCTCTCTGTATCTCTCCCAGGCATCATAAAGAGATTCATTATCTCCTTGCTTGAAGCCTTGGATGTCCAGCCTTAGCTGTGTCATCCTTTTTGGAGGGAAATAATGATTCAGGAATTTTTCTGTCAGCTGTTTCCATGTCCTTATGCTGGCTTTAGGTTGGTTATTTAACCACCTCTTAGCTTGATCCTTTACAGCAAATGGAAACAGTAATAGTCTGTAGACATCCTGATCTATTTCTTTATCATGTACTGTGTCAGCAATCTATAGAAACTGTGCCAGAAACTCTGTAGGTTCTTCCTGTGGAAGACCGGAATACTGGCAACTTTGCTGCACCATGATAATGAGCTGAGGATTCAACTAAAAGCTACTGACTCCAATGGAGGGTATGCATATGCTACTCCCATATGAAGCAGTAGAGGGGTTAGAATATGACCCCAGAGTTCTCCTGGACTGTTCATTTCCGCTTAGGTCCATGATGGAGAAAGGGAGATGATGTAAAATAGAAAAAATATTTTTATTTATTTATTTATTTATTTATTTTGAAAATAAAATAAATTAAAATAAAATAAATAAAAATGAGTGAAGGATTTTCGAAAAAGTGAAGAGAGAGAAAGTGGTTAGGAAATTTTGAAAAAGATATGATGATTTTTTTGAAAAAGGGTTTTAAATTTTGAAATAAAAAATCTGAATTTTTAAAGGAGAAAGAGAAAAACAATAAGATAACACAGGATTTAAAATTTTTAGATCTGAGGTTCCTTATTTTCGAAAATTTTGGAGGGAAAAAACACCAAGGAACACCAAACTTAAAAATTTTAAGATCAAGACACAAGGAAAACTCAAGAACACCTTGAAGATCCACAAGAACACACGAACATGAAGGAAGAACACCAAACTTAAAATTTTTAGAAAACCAAACTAAATTTCCGAAAAACACTGAAGAATCAACAAGAAAACACCAAACTTAAAGTTTGGCACAAAATTTAATAGAGAAAATATTATTTTTGAAAAAGGTTTTAAAAAAAGAGTGTACCAAACTGCCAAGAAATTAGACCAACGCTCTAGCCAATTGGGCAGTAAATGTAACACTTGTTTTGAAGAAGGATATTTTTAAACAAGAACAACAATAAGAGACTCTAAACCAAAAAAAAAGAAAAATTTTCCTAATCTAAGCAACAAAATAAACCGTCAGTTGTTCAAACACGAACAATTCCCCGGCAACGGTGCCAAAAACTTGGTGCACAAATTGTGAATTACACGTTTTACAACTTGTACCACTAACCAGCAAGTGCACTGGGTCATCCAAGTAATACCTCACGTGAGTAAGGGTCGAATCCCACGGAGATTGTTGGTTTGAAGCAATCTATGGTTATTTTGTAAATCTTAGTCAGGAAGTTAATTATGTTTATCAGTTGAATTACGAATGAACAAGAGAGCATGGATTAAATGTTACTTGTTATGCAGTAATGGAGAATATGTTGGAGTTTTGGAGATGCTTTGTCTTCTGAATCTCTGCTTTCCTCTGCCTTCTGATTCACGCACGCAAGTCCTCCTATGGCAAGCTGTGTGTAGGTGGATCACCGTTGTCAATGGCTACCATCCATCCTTCCAGTGAAAAGATTCCAAGTGCGCTGTCACCGCACGGCTAATCATCTGCAGGTT
>NC_029785.2:116310375-116326354 GCF_000816755.2 Arachis ipaensis | reverse complement strand
ACTGTAACAGATGGTGCAGAGATCCACTTCTGGGGCCCACTTGGTGTGTGCTGGGGCTGAGACTTAAGCAGTTCACGTCCATAAGGCTGTTTTGGGCGTTCAACGCCAGGTTTGGATCCATTTCTGGCGTTGAACTCCAACTTTTGATCCTTTTCTGGCGCTGGACGCCAGAATTGGGCAGAGGACTGGCGTTGAACGCTAGTTTACGTCATCTATCCTCGTGCAAAGTATGGACTATTATATATTTCTGGAAAGCCCTAGATGTCCACTTTCCAACGCAATTGGAAGCGCGCCATTGCGAGTTCTGTAGCTCCAGAAAATCCACTTTGAGTGCAGGGAGGTCAGAATCCAACAGCATCAGCAGTCCTTTTTCAGCCTGAATCAGATTTTTGCTCAGCTCCCTCAATTTCAGCCAGAAAAATACCTGAAATCACAGAAAAACACACAACTCATAGTAAAGTCCAGAAATATGAATTTTTCCTAAAAACTAATAGAATTAAACTAAAAACTAACTTAAACATCCTAAAAACTATATGAAATTAACCCCAAAAAGCGTATAAAGTATCCGCTCATCAAGTGGCTGAAAGGTTCTTCTCGCAGGCCATTGATGAGACCCATGATAGCTGTTTCTGTTGGCAGACTTTGTATGTCCAGACATGCTTTGTTGAATCTTTTCATGTAGTTGCGAAGACTCTCCCGATCTCCTTGCTTGATCCATAATAGGCTTGGGGGTATGTTTGGCTTTGTCCTTCTAGATGGAGAATCTGGCAAGAAATTTTTTGGCTAAGTCGTCAAAACTTGTGATGGATCTAGGAGGCAAACTGTCGAACCACTTAATTGCTGTCTTTGTTAGGGTGCTTGGGAAGGCTTTGCATCGAATAGCATCTGAGGCGTCGGTGAGATACATTCTGCTTCTGTAATTGCTGAGATGATGGCTTGGATCGGAGGTACCGTCGTATAGGGTCATGTCGGGAGCTTTAAAATCCTTTGGAACTTTAGCCTTCAATATCTCCTTGGTGAAGAGATCTTGATCTTTGTGGGAGCTGTCATCGTGCCAGACTGAATGGTTTTGGTTTTGAGGTCGTCTTCGAGCTTTTGGAGCTTGTCCTCTAACTTTCGGAATCGCCTAGTTTCTCTCCGGCGGTTTCTTTCGGCTTCGCGCTGGTATTTGGCCTCCTGTTCGAGCTGCTTGAGAAGATTCTGCTGTTCTCAGAGGGCTTCTAAGATTTCTGTATTTGGAGAATGCTTGTCTCCGTTTGGTTGAAGTGTATCTTTCGGTGTGACGTCTGTGTTCTTATGCGGTGTTCTGTTTTTTAAATCAGAGTTGTGGTCGTTGTCAAGGTTGTCTGCCATGATGATGGAATGACTTCCAGGTTCCCCGGAAACGACGCCAATGTTCCGAGGGTTACTTGAAACTGTAGGTCAATCTCAGACGAGATGTTTTGTGCTGGTCGGAGCTGACTTGTCCGACTTGCGGGTGGTGGCCGGAGATGTCATGTCCGACTTGTTGGACTGAGGGTGCTGCTGATCCTTGATCACCGGAGGGTGGTGGTACCTGCAAGAGACTCCGATGCTTAAGTTAGCACGGGTTTTAAGTGGGTTTTTAGTAGAATCAGAGTATGAGTTATACAGGAGATCAACTAAAGGCAAAATGCTCGAGCACGACTTCCTCAAAGGGGTTGAAGTCCAAAGACACGACCTCAAGGGTAAGATCGAGCTCAAGCAGGGGCACTGTTCATACCCTGGGTCGAGCTATGCGACCCGGGCTGATTGAAGACATGAGCGACCGACCTCTTCAGGTTGGATCGCCACCGACCTCTTCCTAAAGAGTTCGGCCAAATTGCCATAAAGGCCCAAGCAGGCCCAAACAAAGGAACAAAGCCCACTCTAAAGGCGGCTAAGCCCTAAAAGATAAGGCGGTTCCCCTAAAAGATAAGATAAAGTAACTAACTTATCTTAAAGGACACCCTGTACTACTATAAATACACTGGAGCACCCAGGTATAACTCATACTCTGATTCTACACAAAAAACCTGCTTAAAGCCCGTGCTAACTTAAGCATCGGAGTCTCTTGTAGGTACCACCACCCTCCGGTGATCAAGGATCAGCAGCATCGCCAGATCCAGCAAGTTGGACACAGTAGGTAACCCTCGGAACAACTAGGTAAAGAGAAAAAAAAAATCTTGGTCACATGTTCCTTATGAATAACTAACTGTGCCACATGTGAGTCAACATAGTTTTGGTGGACACCAAACTTGTTTTTCATCAAATAGTTCGTGTGAAATTTTGATTTTTGTCACTGTTAGTTTATTCATCACAAAGAACATTTTATTTTCTATTTTTTTACATCATTTTCAAAGATGATGCAAGACATGGTTTATCTTTTCATGAACTTGACCCTTAGAACAAATTTGACTTTCTTAAAATTTCTAGCACATGTAGAACACCAAACTTAATGTTTGGCTATATACTCCAAGAAGGTAAAGGAGTATATATCCTAAGATGGCTATGTGATCCTCATGCTTAGAAAGTCATTTTAGAGTGCCCTGAGGCACACCAAACTTAGAAATCAGACATATACTTCAATATCTTCAATATGCTATATGCAACTGTCAAATTTATCCATAAGGACTCATATTCATGCTAGAATGACCAATGATTATTGATATTAAGGTATTAAAAGCAAGAATACTAAATCATGGGCTGCCTCCCATGGAGCGCTCTTTTATTGTCACTAGCTTGACATTAGTTCTCTGTTAAGGTGGTTGATGATCATAATGCCTCAGCCTGTCCCCTCTTACTGTGAGCCTTCTTCCTGTATTCTGATGAACAATTTCTGCATGCTCCAATGAGAGTATTTTGCTCACAGTGTAATAATCGTCAGAATGTGGAACTGTGTTCAACTGTTGGTAGATCAACTTTACTTTGTTTCCCTCTGAGAGCCCTTCAGTTGGGATTTTCTTGTTTCTCCACCCTTTGGGAATCTTTTTCTTGCTCCTCTTCCCTTTCTTTGGTGACCCTTCTTTCTTGGCAGCGAGCTTTATATTTGGAGCCTTTCTTTTGGCATTCAAACTCGTAACTTCTGTTTGTAACCCTTCCTCAGCTTTCTTATCCCCATGCCCCTTTTTTTTCTTCAATGTCTTCCCTTCTTACCAAAGGTGAGTTGAAGAGTGATTCCTTGGGCTTTTCCTTCCAGTTCAAGTCTTCTTCCTCAATCCTCATGCAATCTTTGTTTTCAGTAGGATGCTGTATCTCCTTAAAGACGTTGAGAATTTTTTGCTCATTATGTGCCCTCAATATCATTTCTCCTTTCTTTACATCTATGATGGCCTTTGCTGTGGCTAGAAAAGGTCTTCCCAATATGATGGAATCATTTCCTTCTCCATCTAAATCTAGGATCACAAAATCTGCTAGAAATATGAACTTTTCTACCTTAACTAGGAGATTCTCTACCACTCCACTGGGTTTGATAAGTGACCTATCGGCTAGTTGCAAAGACATTCTTGTAGGCTTCACCTCTTCTATGGATAGCCTTCTCATCATGGAGAGTGGCATTAAGTTGATGCTTGAGCCTAAGTCACACAATGCCTTATCAATTGACATGCTGCCAATGGTACATGATAGAAAGAAGCTTCCAGGATCCTTAAGTTTTGGTGGTAGGCCTTTCTGAATCATAGCACTGCACTCTTGGGTTAAGATCACAGTTTTTTTTCATCCAAGCTTCTCTTCTTGTTGATGAGTTCCTTTAGAAATTTTGCATACAAGGGCATTTGCTCCAGTGCTTTAGCAAGGAGGAGATTAATTTCCAGCTTCTTAAAGACCTCTAGAAACTTGGGAAATTGTTGATCCTTGAGCTCTCTTTGCAACCTTTGAGGATATGGTAGAGGAGGAATGTAAGGTTTCACTTCCTTCCTCTTCTCTTATGGTTGCTCCACCATGATTTGTTTTCCCTTCTTTGAAGCTTGTGATTCCTCCTCCTTCTTCTTGGAACTCTCTTGATCTTTTTCCTTTGCTGCCACTTCTTCTTTGCTATTAGCCTTGTCATTCTCCAATGTTCTTCCACTCCTGAGTTGAATTACTTTACATTCTTCTTTGGGGTTGGGAATGGTGTCACTTGGTAGTGCATTGGTTGGTCTTTCAGCAGCTGTTTGCTTGGACAATTGTCCAATTTGTCTCTCCAGGTTTCTCAGTGAGGCTTCATGGTTCTTGTTGGCCAATTCTTGATGCTTTATCATTTTCTCCATCATCATCTCCAAGTTGAAAATTCTTTGAGACTCTTGGGGTGGTTGCTGAGTGTGAGATGTAGATGGTGAATGAAAGTTGTGGTGGTTAGCTGTTGGGTTAGTTGGTGGATAGAAAGTGGATGTAGGGTGGTTATTTTGTGGTTTTCTGTATGAATTTTGGTTAGTGTTTTGATGGTTTTGGTGGTTTGTGTTGCGGGAATTATTTTGGTTGGAGTTTCTCTGCCAAGGCTGCTGGTTCTGGTTCTCTCCCCACTTCAAGTTGGGGTGGTTCCTCCAACATGAGTTGTGAGTGTCTCCATAAAAATCATTCTCTCTAGCTCCTTGATTGTGCACATATTGCACTTGTTCAGGCTGCTGCTCCTCATAGCTTTCCTCTTATTGTCCTCACACAACTGGTGGTTGATTAGTTGTGCTCACTACTGCAAGTTGTAGTCCATCCATCCTCTTTGACATCATTTCTATTTGCTGTTGAAGCTGTTGATGCATAATCTTGTTTTGAGCCAAGATTGTGTCAACACCTTCAAGCTCAAATACGCCTCTCTTGGGAGCTGCTTGTCTTTCAGAGGAGTAAAAATACTCATTGTTGGCCACCATATCTATGAGATTATGTGCTTCTTGAGCTGTCTTCATCATTTGCAAAGATCCTTCTGAGGAGTAATCCAAAGCTTTCCTTGAACTTAAGGACAAACTCTCAGAAATTCTGGAGCTCAACCCACTCATTAAACATTCCCTCTGGACACCACCTAATCAGAGCTTTATACCTCTCCTAGGCTTCGTATAATGATTCTCCTTCTTGCTGCCTAAAAGTCTGCACATCAGTTTTTAATTTGATGACTCTTTGAGGGGGGTAAAATTTGGCTAGGAACTTGCTGACTAGATCATCCCAATTGGTGATGCTCTCTTTTGGGAAGGTTTCTAACCAATGTGTGGCTTTGTCTCTCAGTGAAAATGGGAATAACAAAAGCTTATAGATGTTAGGGTGGACTCCATTGGTTTTGACAGTGTCAAAAATTCTTAGAAACACAGAGAGGTGTTGGTTTGGATCTTCAGCAGCACTCCCTCCATATTGGCAGTTGTTCTGAACCAATGTGATAAGTTGAGGTTTGAGTTTGAAGTTGTTAGCATGGACATTGGGGGTTAGGATACTGCTACCACAATTCCTTGGGTTGGGGATAGTATAGGAAGCTAAAACTCTTCTCTGAGGCTGACCATTATTGTTAGCCACCTCCTCTTGTGGATTTTGGAGATTGTCCTCCATTTCCTGGTCTTCTTCTTCTGTTTCCTCTTCTCCTATTACTCCCTTCCCTCTTGCTTCTCTTCTCAATCTCAAAAATATTCTCTCTGGTTCAGAATCAAAGGAGGCGGATGCACCTCTTCTTCCTCCTAGCATACAACACAAACACTTCAAAGAAACAAAAACAGAACACTCTGTAGCTAGAGTGAAGTTAAGGTTAGCAAAAACAAAATCTCAAATAGTTAGTGTGCTTAGCAAAAACAAAAGAAAATGCTTAATCTAGATTATCACCTACTTAATCATTGTCAATCTAATCAATCCCCGGCAATGGCGCCAAAAACTTGATGGGTGAAAAATCGATTCCACACAAACTAACCGGCAAGTGAACCGGGTTGCATCAAGTAGTAATAACTCATAGGAGTGAGGTTTATCCCACAGGGATTGAAGGATTAAGCAATTTTAGTATAGTGATGAATTTAGTCAATCTAACAAATGATAATTTGAGTGAAACTTGATAAACAAAAGGTAAATAGCAAGAAATTTAGGTGCTGGAAGTAAGTTAGCAGAAACTTAAATGACAAGAAAGGTAAATTGCTGAAGTTTAAAATGCAAGAAATCCAAAAGAGCTGAAACTTAAATTGCAAAAAACTTAAATGGCTGAATCTTAAAGTGCAAGGAAGTAAAACTGCAGAATCTAAATTGAAGGGAAACTTAAATTGCTGGAATTGTAAAAGGAATTGGATGCAGGAAATCAAACAGCAAGACAAATCAATTGAAAAGCGAAATCAGAGAAGTCTATAATGAAGAAAATCAGAAGAAAGTGATTCATCAGGGATTGGAGATACCATAATCCAACATGAATCAATTGAGTCTCAACTCCTTTCTCAATCATATGAGTAGATCTATGGCGGATTGAAATTGATTGGATCCCAATTCCTTGGCAATCCATTCTTTCTAATCACAATCAATCTTGCCAATTCCTTCATCTAATTGTCATGAGAAGAGTTAGAGCACATTTCTCTCTTCCATAAGCCACACTAACTCTCAAGATCTCAATTCCTCCCGAATGGTGTTGATCAAGAGAGTAGTGAATGATAGAGCTCCAATTCTAATGCAAGTGATTCCCCTTCCGAGGCTCACACAAGCATTCACTGAATTAAATCCCCTTCCGAAGAAGATAATTCACAATCAAAATAGAAGATACCCAATAGCTACAAAATTGAATTGAGAAGAAGTAGAATTTCATTGATTCATTGAAATTACAATAGAGCTCCTCCCCCTAATGAATTTGGGGTTTAGTTCATCATAGCTCAAGTAAAACCAGAAGTTAGAAAATTACAGAGAAGTGCTAAAAAAAATTGCAGAAGGAAAAATACAATTTCAGATCTAACTAACTCTCTACTCTGAAATTTCCTACTGACTCCTCTCTCTAAATCAAATTCTTCTCTATTTATACACTTTCTAATTCAGCCTTTGGATTCTTGGATTGGGCCTCTTGATCTTTATTGAGGTTGATTGGACTGGCTCTAAATGCAGCTTGGAAGAGAAGTGTGCCAATTATGCATTTTTGGAGTCAAAGTTTGAGTCAACGTTTTTGGGCCAACGTTGAGATAAATGTCCTCTTGGAGAAATCAATTCTGGTTGCTGTCATCAATGTTTGACTCAACTTTGGAATGCCAACGTTCGCATATCGATGTGTACATGTGGCTTACGCATACGTGTAGATGGTGTATTTTACCATTCTACGCATAAGCGTGACCTACGCTTTTGCGCGTTTAGGGTCAAAATACTCATTCACGCGTGCGCGTACCATACGTGTGCGCGTGGATGCAAATCCCGAAATTCCAGTTTTTGAAAGCCTTGCGAAGACGTTGGACCCAGTGTTTGAGTGGCAACGCTTCCTCAAACGTTGCTCTATCCACGCGTGCGCGTCATCTACGCGTGCGCGTGGATTGTCAGAAATTGGGCTCATGCGTACGCGTTGCATGTGCGTGTGCGTCGATACGCTTTTTCAAAATCAGAATTTTTGAACTCAGATCGTGCACGTTGGCTACAACGTTGGACTGGCAACGTTCCCTTAAACGTTGCTCTATCCACGCGTGCGCGTAACCTACACGTGCGCGTGGATTGTCAGAATTGCAAATCCACGCGTGTGCGCATAACACGCGTACGCGTCGCCATATTTTTTCCATTTTCCAGAAAGCATTTTACATTAATAACGTTGGGGGTAACGTTGGCTTGCCAACGTTCCCTCCATCGTGGGCACCAGCTTTTGCATTTGCCTCCAACGTTTGAGGTAACGTTGGTGGACCATCTTGGCCACCAACGTTACTTCTTCTGCTTTGCTTCTCCCCTGCTTTTTCCTCTTCTTTCTTGCTTCTTTCTTGCCTCATTTTCTCCTGCAATCAATCAAACAAATTGCCTCAAAGTTTGTTATAATCACAAGGTGTTTGCATCATTCATAACATCCATTAAAAGTAGCTCAAAACCTTATGAAAAAGCACAATAACAACCATGTTTACTTGACTTAGGAGATGCATGAATTTCCAATCCATTTGCTTACTTCTTGCTCAAGAAAGTGCATAAAATCTAATAAAAACTAGTGAAAAATGCTTGTGAAACTAGCATAAGATGAGTTGTCAACAGGGACAGATCTAGGAATCTAAGAGTGGAAAGGCCAAAAATTAAAATATCGTATAATTAAATATAATATTATATATTTAATAATAGATATAATTATAATTAATTTTTTAATTGAAAGATTAATAAATACTTGTCAAATAAAAGAATTATCCCAATCTTTATAATTTTTTCATAATTTTTATGATTTTATATCTAATAAAATATAAAATTATCTATTTTAAAATATTTTGTTAATTAATTTACTTTAATAGAATTAACAGAATATTCTGTTAAACAAACCGAATATGCCTAACACTTTACTGAATATTCTGTATAATTTAATAGAACATTCCAATAATTTCAAAATTTTTGTCACGGTAGGGACTTACTTACAAAATCTGATATAGTATAAGAACCTAATTGAAAAGAAAAAAAGTATAGGGACCTAATTAAAAGTCGGTAATATTATAGGGACCAACAGAGTAATTAAACCTAATATAAATGCATGTAGAGAAATTTAAACCCTAATACATAAAGAATATCAACTCTTTTTATTATCAATACACTATTAAATTTTACTCTATATAATGTATCTATTATAATAGTATATGAGTTTAAAATTTGTTTTGGGGGGGGGGGAAGACCACTACTTACCTCCCCTTGAGTCCGTCCCTACTTCTGAGCATACTCCATGGTCTTCCTAGGGATGGGCCTCTCAATGGGGATGAGGGTGTCGTGGTCAATTTGCACCCTAGTAGCCTCACAGAGGCGATAAATTAGATGTGGAAATGCCAGCCTGGCGTGGGTGGAGGCATTGGAAGCAATGCTATATATCTCCTGTGGAATGACTCACTCTACCTTCACCTCCTTCTCGAGCATGATACAGTGAATCATCACTGCTTGGTCCATATTCACCTCAGAGCAGTTGCTCATTGGGATGATAGAGCATTGAATGAACTCCAACCATCTCCTAGCAACCGGTTTCAGATCATGTCAGCCCAACTGTCTAAGCTGCCCCTCAGAATTGAGCCTCCACTAGGCTCCCGGAAGGCATATGTCTGCAAGTATTTGCTCAGGTCTCTGGTCCCTGTTGACCCTCTTAGTGTAGGACTCATCATCATCTCCTATCTGTGGTAAGTGGAGTATCTTTCGCACCCTCTGCAGACCAAACTCGAGAATCTGACATCTCACCATCGTCCTCCAGTTCTTGGGGTTGGGATTTATGCCCTTCACATGCTTGTAAGTTACCAAAGCATTAGCATAAAACTCTTGGACCATGAGTTCACCCACCTTAGTGACTGGGTTACACAATATGCGCCAGCCCCTCCTCTGAATCTCAACTTGAATCTTTGGATACTCGTCCGGTTTTAGATCAAACCGAACCTTCGGAATCACTTTCTTCCACCCGGTAATCTCATGAAAATGCTCCTCATGGACCTTGGAGCTAAACCTGTGTGAGTCAAATGGACCAGCCACTGGGACATTCTCCTTCTTATTCCTAGAGGAAGACTCTCCGGTCTTGGGTGCCATAGAAAATAGTGAAAGAGAAAAAGTGGCTGGACCACACCAAAATTAGAAAGTTGCTCGTCCTCGAGCCAAAAAAAAAAAGAGAATAAAGAGAAAGAGAAAATAGAAGGTGGTAAAAGAAAAGAAAGAAAAAATTGGTGGAAGGTAAGGGATAATAGTGGGGATAGGAAATTAAAATTGGGAAGGGAGATGTGAAAAAAGAAAGAAAAAGGAGATGGGATTGGTAGTGGGAAAGAAAGGTAGGAAGGGTAGTGGAATATTTGATGTTTTGGTGAAAGGGTGGGGTAAAAGAAGTGATTTATAGAAGGGGGGAAGGTTCGGTGGGTTAAGGAAGGGTTGGGGGTTTAAAAAATTGAATGGCAGTTATTGTGGGGGTTGGTGGAGTTATGGTGGGTTAATGGGGAATGAAGGAAAAGTAAATGGTGAGAAGGGGGTTGGGTAACGGTAATAGGGGAAGGGGTATGGGGGAATGGAAGGGAGAGATGAAAGGCGTAGTAAGAAAACTGACTAGGGAGGGGGAATCGTGGGTGGGTGATAGAGAATAAAAGTTGGTCTAGAATTTCTCAAAACAATTTCGTTGCAAGCATAGTCCAAACCAACAATTAACCCTCAATCAAAGTTTAATTTGTTTGTCACTTAAGCAAACCCAATAAAAATCGAGAGTATTTAAACATCGGGTCGTGTCTCAAGGAATTACAGGGAAGTGTGCATATTATTGGTTATGGGTGTATATTTTTGGGGTTTTGGGTTTGATAGACAAGAAAATGTAAATAACAATAAAACAAGATAACAACTAAGAAAGGTCTTTGATGAGCGGATAATTTATACGCTTTTTTGCATTGTTTTTAGTATGTTTTTAGTAGGATCTAGTTACTTTTAGGGATGTTTTTATTAGTTTTTATGTTAAATTCACATTTCTGGACTTTACTATGAGTTTGTGTGTTTTTCTGTGATTTCAGGTATTTTCTGGCTGAAATTGAGGGACTTGAGCAAAAATCAGATTCAGAGGTTGAAGAAGGACTGCTGATGCTGTTGGATTCTGACCTCTCTGCACTCAAAGTGGATTTTTTGGAGCTACAAAAATCAAAATGGCGCGCTTCCGATTGCATTGGAAAGTAGACATCCAGGGCTTTCCAGCAATATATAATAGTCTATACTTTGGCCGAGTTTAGATGACGCAAATGGGCGTTGAACGCCAGTTCTATGCTGCAGTCTGGAGTTAAACGCCAGAAACACGTTACAAACCAGAGTTGAACGCCAAAAACACATTATAACTTGGCGTTCAACTCCAGAAGAAGCCTCTGCACGTGTAAACTTTAAGCTCAGCCCAAGCACACACCAAGTGGGCCCTGGAAGTGGATTTATGCATCAATTACTTATTTCTGTAAACCCTAGTAACTAGTTTAGTATAAATAGAACTTTTTACTAGTCTTTTAGACATCTTATGATTTTTTAGTTCATCTTTGGATCATATTGATCACGTTTGGGGGTTGGCCATTCGGCCATGCCTGAACCTTCATCACTTATGTAATTTCAACGGTAGAGTTTCTATACTCCATAGATTAAGGTGTGGAGCTCTGCTGTTCCTCATGAATTAATGCAAAGTACTACTGTTTTTCTATTCAATTCAACTTATGTGATGAACGTGACAATCATCATCATTCCCCCACGAACGCGTGCCTGACAACCACTTCTGTTCTACCTTAGATTGAATGAATATCTCTTGGATCTCTTAATCAGAATCTTCGTGGTATAAGCTAGATTGATGGCGGCATTCATGAGAGTCCGGAAAGTCTAAACCTTGTCTGTGGTATTCCGAGTAGGATCTACCTGACTGAGATTAACAAGGTGACCATAGCTTGCTTCATACCAACAATCTCCGTGGGATCGACCCTTACTCACGTAAGGTTTTATTACTTGGACGACCCAGTGCACTTGCTGGTTAGTTGTGCGAAGTTGTGAAGTTATGTTTGGACCATGGTATTGTGCACCAGTTGTTGGCGCCATTGCCAGGGAGAGAATGAACAAATTTTACAACCTCAGAGTAACAATTTTGCATACCAAGTTTTTGACACCGTTGCCGGGGATTGTTTTGAGTTTGGACAACTGACGGTTCATCTTGTTGCTCAGATTAGGTAATTTTCTATTTGTTTTATTTTCAAAAAAGTTTCAAAAATCTTCAAAAATTTCTCCTTTATTTTCGAAAAAAATAAAAATTCTTTTCAAAAATTTTTATAATGTTCTTTAGAATTTTTAAGAATGAATTCTAGAGTTTCATGAAGCATGTGATGCCTGGCTGGCTGTAAAGCCATGTCTAAATTCTTTTGGACTGGGGCTTCCAACCCAACATTATCAAGAGCAAGTTAGTTGTTGCTAATCTATCAGCTGCTGTATGCTTGATTTGTCACTTAAAGCTTGGCTGGCCATTGACCATGTCTAGTGTTTTGGACCGAAGCTTTCACAAAAGCTTGGCTGGCTAGTGAGCCATGTCTAATTCCTGGACTGAAGCTTTAGACTAAGAGTACAAGATTCCTGGAATTCATATTAAAAATTTTGGAATCCTTATTTTCCTTTTTCAAATTAATTTTCAAAAAATCCAAAAAAAATTTAGAAAATCATAAGAATCAAAAATATTTTGTGTTTGTTGTTTGAGTCTTGAGTCAGATCTTAAGTTTGGTGTCAATTGCATATTCATTTTGCGTTTTTCGAAAAATCATGCATTCATAGTGTTCTTCATGATCTTCAAGTTGTTCTTGGTTGATCTTCATATTTTCTTGTTTTGTGCCTTTTCTTGTTTTTCATGTGCATTTTTGCATTCATAGTATCTGAACATGAAAGATTTCTAAGTTTAGTGTCTTGCATGTTTTCTTTGCATATAAAAATTTTCAAAAATATGTTCTTGATGTTCATCATGATCTTCAAAGTGTTCTTGGTGTTCATCTTGACATTCATAGCATTCTTGCATGCATTCATTGTTTTGATCCAAAATTTTCATGCATTGAGTCTTTTTCATGTTTTTCTCTTTCATCATTAAAAATTCAAAAATAAAAAAAATATCTTTCCTTTTTCTTCTCATAAATTCAAAAATTTGAGTTGACTTTTTCAAAACTTTTTAAAAAATCTAATTGTTTCTTATGAGTCAAATCAAATTTTCAATTTAAAAATCTTATCTTTTTCAAAATCTTTTTCAAAAATCAAATCTTTTTCATTTTTCTTATTTATTTTCGAAATTTTAAGTCAAAAATATTTTTCTTAATTTTATATCATAATTTTCGAAAATATCATCAACAATTAATGTTTTGATTCAAAAATTTCAAGTTTGTTACTTACTTGTTAAGAAAGATTCAAACTTTAAGTTCTAGAATCATATCTTGTGATTTCTTGTGAATCAAGTCATTAATTGTGATTTTAAAAATCAAATCTTTTTCAACTAACTAATTGACTTTTTGTTTGTTTCTTATCTTTTTCAAAACTACCTAACTAACTCTCTCTCTCTAATTTTTTGGTGACTTTACTGCACCTAATTCCAATTTACATGGATTAACTAATTGTTTCAATTTTTAATTTTAATTTGATTTCATTCCTAATTTTCGAAAATCACTAACCTCTTTTCAAAATTTTATTTTCGAAAATCCTCATTTTCTCTCATCTCCTTCTATTTATTTATTCATCTACTAACACTTCATCTCACCCAAATTCGAACCCCCTCTTCCATCTGTGTTTGAATTTTCTCTTCTTTCCTTCTTTACATTACATTCTTTTCTTCTTCTACTCACACAGGGGAACCTCTATACCTGGGTAAAAAGGATCTCTATTATTATTATTTTTTTGTTCCCTCTTTTTCATATGAGCAGGAGCAAGGACAAGAACATTCTTGTTGAAGCAGATCCTGAACCTGAAAGAACTCTAAAAAGGAAACTAAGAGAAGTTAAAATACAATAATCCAGAGACAACCTTACAGGAATTTTCGAACAAGAAGAGGAGATGGCAGCCAAAAATAATAATAATGCAAGGAGGATGCTTGGTGACTTTACTGCACCTAATTCCAATTTACATGGAAGAAGCATCTCCATTCCTGCCATTGGAGCAAACAATTTTGAGCTGAAACCTCAATTAGTTTCTCTGATGCAGCAGAACTGCAAGTTTCATGGACTTCCATCTGAAGATCCTTTTCAGTTCTTAACTGAATTTTTGCAGATCTGTGATACTGTTAAGACCAATGGGGTTGACCCCGAGGTCTACAGGCTTATGCTTTTCCCGTTTGCTGTAAGAGACAGAGCTAGAGTGTGGTTGGATTCTCAACCCAATGATAGCCTGAACTCTTGGGATAAGCTGGTTACGGCTTTCTTAGCCAAGTTCTTTCCTCCTCAAAAGCTGAGCAAGCTTAGAGTGGATGTTCAAACCTTCAGACAGAAAGAAGGTGAATCCCTCTATGAAGCTTGGGAGAGATACAAGGAACTGACCAAAAAGTGTCCTTCTGACATGCTTTCAGAATGGACCATCCTGGATATATTCTATGATGGTCTGTCTGAATTAGCTAAAATGTCATTGGATACTTCTGCAGGTGAATCCATTCACCTAAAGAAAACGCCTGCAGAAGCTCAAGAACTCATTGACATGGTTGCTAATAACCAGTTCATGTACACTTCTGAGAGGAATCCTGTGAGTAATGGGATGCCTCAAAAGAAGGGAGTTCTTGAAATTGATACTCTGAATGCCATATTGGCTCAGAATAAAATATTGACTCAGCAAGTCAATATGATTTCTCAGAGTCTGAATGGAATGCAAGCTGCATCCAACAGTACTCAAGAGGCATCTTCTGAAGAAGAAGCTTATGATCCTGAAAACCTTGCAATAGCAGAGGTGAATTACATGGGTGAACCATATGGAAACACCTATAATCCCTCATGGAGAAATCACCCAAATCTCTCATGGAATGATCAACAAAAGCCTCAACAAGGCTTTAATAATGGTGGAAGAAACAGGTTTAGTAATAGCAAGCCTTTTCCATCATCCACTCAGCAACAGACTGAGAATTCTGAGCAGAATCCATCTAGCTTAGCAAATTTAGTCTCTGATCTATCTAAGGCCACTGTGAGTTTCATGAATGAAACAAGGTCCTCCATTAGAAATTTGGAAGCACAAGTGGGTCAGCTGAGTAAAAGGATCACTGAAATCCCTCCTAGCACTCTCCCAAGTAATACAGAAGAAAATCCAAAAAGAGAGTGCAAGGCCATTGATTTGACCACCATGGCCGAACCCACAAGAGAGGAGAAAGACGTGAATCCCAGTGAGGAAGACTTCCTGGGATGTCCAGTAATCAATAAGGAGTTTTCCTTTGAGGAACCAAAGGAACCTGAGGCTCATTTAGAGATCATAGAGATTCCATTGAACCTCCATATGCACTTCATGAGCTCTGATGAGTATTCTTCTTCTGAAGAGAATGAGGATGTCACTGAAGAACAAGTTGCCAAGTTTCTTGGTGCAATCATGAAGCTGAATGCCAATTTATTTGGTAATGAGACTTGGGGAGATGAACCTCCCCTGTTCACCAATGAACTAAATGCATTGGATCAACTGAGATTGCCTCAGAAGAAACAGGATCCTGGAAAGTTTCTAATACCTTGTACCATAGGCACCATGACCTTTGAGAAGGCTCTATGTGACTTGGGCTCAGGAATAAACCTCATGCCACTCTCTGTAATAGAGAAATTGGGAATCTTTGAGGTACAAGCTGCTAAAATCTCATTAGAGATGGCAGACAATTCCAGAAAACAGGCTTATGGACAAGTAGAGGACATGTTAGTAAAGGTTGAAGGCCTTTACATCCCTGCTGATTTCATAATCCTAGATACTGGGAAGGATGAGGATGAATCCATCATCCTTGGAAGACCCTTCCTAGCCTAGCCACAGCAAGAGCTGTGATTGATGTGGATAGAGGAGAATTGATCCTTCAATTAAATGAGGACAACCTTGTGTTTAAAACTCAAGGATTTCTCTCTGTACCCATGGAAAGGAAGGAAAAGAGGCTTCTCCCACTGCAGAGTCAACCAGAGCCCCCACAGTCAAACTCTAAGTTTGGTGTTGAACTCCCATATCCAAACTCTAAAAACTCTAAGGGGAAGTCTCAACAATGCTCTGAACATCTGTGAGGCTCCATGAGAGCCCACTGTCAAGCTATTGACATTAAAAAAGCGCTTGTTGGGAGGCAACCTAATCTTTATTTAATTATATTTTTGATTAGTTATATGTCTTCATAGATTCATGATCATGTGGAGTCACAAAAACAACTGAAAAAATTGAAGAAAAATAAAAAACAGCATTAAAAACAGCACACCCTGGAGGAGGAGTT
>NC_029785.2:116287221-116309365 GCF_000816755.2 Arachis ipaensis | reverse complement strand
CCCCACAGTCAAACTCTAAGTTTGGTGTTGGGAGGCCTTAGCCAAACTCTAATTTTGGTGTTGAACTCCCATATCCAAACTCTAAGTTTGGTGTTGGGAAGTCTCAACAATGCTCTGAACATCTGTGAGGCTCCATGAGAGCCCACTGTCAAGCTATTGACATTAAAGAAGCGCTTGTTGGGAGACAACCCAATTTTTATTTATCTAATTTTAATTTATTTTTATTGTTATCTCATGTTTTATTTGGATCATGATCATGTGGAGTTACAAAATAAATATAAAAATTGAAAACGGAATCAAAAACAGCAGAAGAAAAATCACACCCTGGAGGAGGATCTTACTGGCGTTTAAACGCCAGTAAGGAGCATCTGGCTGGCGTTCAACGCAAAAACAGAGCATGGATCTGGCGTTGAACGCCAGAAACAAGCAGCATCCTGGCGTTCAGACGCCAGAAATGCACAGTGAGGAAAGTTGGCACTGAACGCCAGAAACAAGCATGGAACTGGCGTTCAACGCCAGAAATATGCTGCTTCTGGGCGTTGAACGCCCAGAACAAGCATCAATTCGGCATTTAAACACCAGAATTGCCTGCAAAGGCATTTTACATGCCTAATGGGTGCAGGGATGCAAATCCTTGACACCTCAAGATCTGTGGACCCCACAGGATCAACTCAGCATCTGTGGACCCCACAGGATCCCCACCTACCACCACTCACTCTATTCCCTCTTCTCAATGTTCATCCTCTCTTCCCAATAAACACTCTTCCCCAAAACTCTTCACCAATCACCTCGATCTCTCTTCCCTATCATCACTTCACCACTCACATCCATCCACTCTTCCCCATAAACCTACCTCATAAACTCCACCTACCTTCAAAATTCAAAATCAATTTCCCACCCAAACCCACCCTATATGGCCAAAACTAAACTCCCCTCCCCTCCCTATATAAAGCCCTCCATTCTTCCTCATTTTCACACAACACAACCCTCTCTTCCCCTTCTTGGCCGAATACACCTCTCCTTCCTCTCCTCCATATTTTCTTCTTCTTCTTCCTCTATTCTTTCTTCTCTTGCTCGAGGGCGAGCAATATTCTAAGTTTGGTGTGGTAAAAGCATAAGCTTTTTGCTTTTTCATTACCATTGATGGCACCTAAGGCCGGAGAATCCTCTAGAAAAGGGAAAGGGAAGACAAAAGCTTCCACCTCCGAGTCATGGGAGATAGAATGATTCATCTCCAAAACTCATCAAGACTACTTCTATGATGTTGTGGCCAAGAAGAAGGTGATCCCCGAGGTCCCTTTCAAGCTCAAGAGAAATGAGTATCCGGAGATCCGACATGAAATCCAAAGAAGAGGTTGGGAAGTTCTAACAAACCCCATCCAACAAGTCGGCATCCTAATGGTTCAAGAGTTCTATGCCAATGCATGGATCACTAAGAACCATGATTAAAGTAAGAACCCGAATCCAAAGAATTATATTACAATGGTTCAGGGGAAATACTTAGATTTTAGTCCGGAAAATGTGAGGCTGGCGTTCAACTTGCCTATGATGCAAGGAGATGCACGCCCCTACACTAGAAGGGTCAACTTTGATCAAAGGTTGGCCAAGTCCTCATGGACATATGTGTGGAAGGAGTTCAATGGAAGATTGACTCAAAAGGCAAACCGGTTCAACTAAGAAGACTGAACCTTAAGCCTGCGGCTAGAGGATGGTTGGAGTTCATCCAACGCTCTATCATCCCCACTAGAAACCGATCTGAAGTTACTGTGGATCGGGCCATCATGATCCATAGCATCATGATTGGAGAGGAAGTAGAAGCTCATGAAGTCATCTCCCTTGAACTCTACAAAATAGCCAAAAAGCCCTCCCCCTTGGCAAGGCTAGCTTTCCCTCATCTTATTTGCCATCTATGTTACTCAGCTGGAGCTTTCATAGAAGGAGACATTCCCATTGAGGAAGAGAAGCCCATCACTAAGAAAAGGATGGAGCAAACAAGAGAGCCCACTCATGGAGCTCAAGAAACACATGAGGAAGCTCATCATCAAGAAATCCCTGAGATACCTCAAGGGATGCACTTTCCTCCACAGAATTTTTGGGAGCAAATCAACACCTCCCTAGGAGAATTAAGTTCCAACATGGGACAATTAAGGGTGGAACATCAAGAGCACTCCATCATCCTTCATGAAATTAGAGAAGATCAAAAAGTAATGAGGGAGGAGCAACAAAGACAAGGAAGAGACATAGAAGAGCTCAAGGACATCATTGGTTCCTCAAGAAGGAAACGCCACCATCACTAAGGTGGACTCATTCCTTGTTCTTAAATTTTCTGTTTTCGTTTCTTTATATTAAGTGCTTATCCATGTTTGTGTCTTATTACATGATCATTAGTATTTAGTAACTTTGTCTTAAAGTTATGAATGTCCTATGAATCCATCACCTCTCTTAAATGAAAAAGTTTTAATTCAAAAGAACAAGAAGTACATGAGTTTCGAATTTATCCTTGAACTTAGTTTAATTATATTGATGTGGTGACAATACTTTTTATTTTCTGAATGAATGCTTGAACAGTGCATATGTCTTTTGAAGTTATTGTTTAAGAATGTTAAATATGTTGGCTCTTGAAAGAATGATGACAAGGAGACATGTTATTTGATAATCTGAAAAATCATAAAAATAATTCTTGAAGCAAGAAAAAGCAGCAAAGAACAAAGCTTGCAGAAAAAAATAAAAAAAATAAAAATAAAAATAGCGAAAAAAATAGAAAGAAAAAGAAAAAGCAAGCAGAAAAAGCCAAAGCTCTTAAAACCAAAAGGCAAGAGCAAAAAGCCAATAACCCTTAAAACCAAAAGGCAAGGGTAAATAAAAAGGATCCCAAGGCTTTGAACATCAGTGGATAGATTTATAGTATATTCTCTTCCTTTTAACCTATTTGATTTTCAGTTGCTTGGGGACAGGCAACAATTTAAGTTTGGTGTTGTGATGAGCGGATAATTTATACGCTTTTTGGCATTGTTTTTAGTATGTTTTTAGTAGGATCTAGTTACTTTTAGGGATGTTTTTATTAGTTTTTATGTTAAATTCATATTTATGGACTTTACTATAAGTTTGTGTGTTTTTCTGTGATTTCAGGTATTTTCTGGCTGAAATTGAGGGACTTGAGCAAAAATCAGATTCAGAGGTTGAAGAAGGACTGCTGATACTGTTGGATTCTGACCTCCCTGCACTCAAAGTGAATTTTATGGAGCTACAGAACTCAAAATGGCGCGCTTCCAATTGCTTTGAAAAGTAGACATCCAGGGCTTTCCAGCAATATATAATAGTCCATACTTTAGCCGAGTTTAGATGACGCAAATGGGCGTTGAACGCCAATTCTATGCTGCAGTCTGGAGTTAAACGACAGAAACACGTTACAAACCAGAGTTGAACGCCAAAAACACGTTACAACTTGGCGTTCAACTCTAGAAGAAGCCTCTGCACGTGTAAACTTCAAGCTCAGCCCAAGCACACACCAAGTGGGCCCCGAAGTGGATTTATGCATCAATTACTTATTTCTGTAAACCCTAGTAACTAGTTTAGTATAAATAGAACTTTTTACTAGTCTTTTAGACATCTTATGATTTTTTAGTTCATCTTTGGATCATATTGATCACGTTTGGGGGCTGGCCATTCGGCCATGCCTGAACCTTCATCACTTATGTAATTTCAACGGTAGAGTTTCTACACTCCATAGATTAAGGTGTGGAGCTCTGCTGTTCCTCATGAATTAATGCAAAGTACTACTGTTTTTCTATTCAATTCAACTTTTTCCGCTTCTAAGATATTCATTCGTACTTCAATGTGAATGTGATAAACGTGACAATCATCATCATTTACCTCCCCTTGAGTCCGTCCCTACTTCTGAGCATACTCCATGGTCTTCCTAGGGATGGGCCTCTCAATGGGGATGAGGGTGTCGTGGTCAATCTGCACCCTAGTAGCCTCACAGAAGCGATAAATTAGATGTGGAAATTCCAGCCTGGCGTGGGTGGAGGCATTGGAAGCAATGCTATATATCTCCTGTGGAATGACTCACTCTACCTTCACCTCCTTCTCGAGCATGATACAGTGAATCATCACTGCTTGGTCCATATTCACCTCAGAGCAGTTGCTCATTGGGATGATAGAGCATTGAATGAACTCCAACCATCTCCTAGCAACCGGTTTCAGATCATGTCAGCCCAACTGTCTAAGCTGCCCCTCAGAATTGAGCCTCCACTGGGCTCCCGAAAGGCATATGTCTGCAAGTATTTGCTCAGGTCTCTGGTCCCTGTTGACCCTCTTAGTGTAGGACTCATCATCATCCCCTATCTGTGGTAAGTGGAGTATCTTTCGCACCCTCTGCAGACCAAACTCGAGAATCTGACATCTCACCATCGTCCTCCAGTTCTTGGGGTTGGGATTTATGCCCTTCACATGCTTGTAAGTTACCTAAGCATTAGCATAAAACTCTTGGACCATGAGTTCACCCACCTTAGTGACTGGGTTACACAATATGCGCCAGCCCCTTCTCTGAATCTCAACTTGAATCTTTGGATACTCGTCCGGTTTTAGATCAAACCGAACCTTCGGAATCACTTTCTTCCACCCGGTAATCTCATGGAAATGCTCCTCATGGACCTTGGAGCTAAACCTGTGTAAGTCAAATGGACCAGCCACTGGGACATTCTCCTTCTTATTCCTAGAGGAAGACTCTCCGGTCTTGGGTGCCATAGAAAATAGTGAAAGAGAAAAAGTGGCTGGACCACACCAAAATTAGAAAGTTACTCGTCCTCGAGCCAAAAAAAAAAAGAGAATAAAGAGAAAGAGAAAATAGAAGGTGGTAAAAGAAAAGAAAGAAAAAATTGGTGGAAGGTAAGGGATAATAGTGGGGATAGGAAATTAAAATTGGGAAGGGAGATGTGAAAAAAGAAAGAAAAAGGAGATGGGATTGGTAGTGGGAAAGAAAGGTAGGAAGGGTAGTGGAATATTTGATGTTTTGGTGAAAGGGTGGGGTAAAAGAAGTGATTTATAGAAGGGGGGAAGGTTCGGTGGGTTAAGGAAGGGTTGGGGGTTTAAAAAATTGAATGGCAGTTATTGTGGGGGTTGGTGGAGTTATGGTGGGTTAATGGGGAATGAAGGAAAAGTAAATGGTGAGAAGGGGGTTGGGTAACGGTAATAGGGGAAGGGGTATGGGGGAATGGAAGGGAGAGATGAAAGGCGTAGTAAGAAAACTGACTAGGGAGGGGGAATCGTGGGTGGGTGATAGAGAATAAAAGTTGGTCTAGAATTTCTCAAAACAATTTCGTTGCAAGCATAGTCCAAACCAACAATTAAGCCTCAATCAAAGTTTAATTTGTTTGTCACTTAAGCAAACCCAATAAAAATCGAGAGTATTTAAACCTCGGGTCGTGTCTCAAGGAATTACAGGGAAGTGTGCATATTATTGGTTATGGGTGTATATTTTTGGGGTTTTGGGTTTGATAGACAAGAAAATGTAAATAATAATAAAACAAGATAACAACTAAGAAAGGTCTTTGATGAGCGGATAATTTATACGCTTTTTTGCATTGTTTTTAGTATGTTTTTAGCAGGATCTAGTTACTTTTAGGGATATTTTTATTAGTTTTTATGTTAAATTCACATTTCTGGACTTTACTATGAGTTTGTGTGTTTTCTGTGATTTCAGGTATTTTCTGGCTGAAATTGAGGGACTTGAGCAAAAATCAGATTCAGAGGTTATTAACAAGGTGACCATAGCTTGCTTCATACCAACAATCTCCGTGGGATCGACCCTTACTCACGTAAGGTTTTATTACTTGGACGACCCAGTGCACTTGCTGGTTAGTTGTGCGAAGTTGTGAAGTTATGTTTGGACCATGGTATTGTGCACTAGTTGTTGGCGCCATTGCTAGGGAGAGAATGAACAAATTTTACAACCTCATAGTAACAACTTCGCATACCAGTCTTGTCAAGGGTTGATAATTGGAATTCTCATCCTTGTTACCAACCATAATATAATAATTGCAAGGATTAATCTTATTTAGTCATCCTCTAACAATTGGAGAAAAGTCAAATGAGCTTCATTTATCCTAATCCATAAGTCCTAGCCATCTCACCAATTGAATTAGTGAAGATTAGTGTTAATGGAAGCAAATTATCAATCACTTGGACATTAGTAACTCAAGATCACCCAAATTACCAACCCAATCCAATAATGGAAAAAAATCTAATCTATAGCTAAAAGAAACATTTCATCAAACACCCAGAATGCAATAAAGGTAAACATCATAAATTGCAAGAATTAGTAAAAGCGATAACTAACACAAGCAAGAAATCAATATAGCAAATAAGGTAAACATCAAGAGACATGAAAACATAAAATTGCATTAAAAGAGAATTGAAATTGACAAGAGAGTTCATGAAATAAAATTGGCAAAATAAGAAAATTAACAAGAGAAGTTGATAAACTAAGATACTAGAACATATAAAAGTGAAGGAAAGCTAAATTGAAGCAAGAATAAAATCTAGATCTAATAAGAAATTGAAATAAGAACCCTAAAACCTTGAGAGAGGAGATAGCCTCTCTCTAGAATTCTACATCTCTCTAAAACTAATCTAATGTGTGTCTTCCCCTTATCCTCCTTCACTCTCAGACTCTTATCTTCAATTTGGGCTTGAAATTGGGCCAAAAACTAGCTCAGAAATCACCCCCAGCATTTTTCCTTTAGTGAGGCACGTGATGCTTGTCACGTGTACGCATCATCGAACTTTGCACAAGGTCACGTGTACGCGTCAGTCACACATACGCATCAGTCACGCGTACGCGTTGGTGAACGATGCTCCTGGTCACGCGCACGCGTACACGTCGGTCGATGATGCTCCTAGTCACGCGCACGCGTCAGCCACGCGTACTCGTCGGGACCAGCTTCTCAAATCTTTAATTCTTGTGTTCCTTCTACTTTTGCATGCTTCCTTTCCATCTTCTAAGCCGTTCCTGCCCTGTGAACCCTGAAATCACTTAACAAACACATCACGACATCGAATGGTAATAAGAGAGGATTAAAAATTAGCAATTTTAAGGCCTAGGAAGCATGTTTTCACTTTTAATCACAAATTAAGAAGGATTCATAAAACCATGCAATTTATATGAATAAGTGTGAGAATAGTTGACAAAATTCACTTAATTCAATCCAAAATATACTAGAAAATAGTGGTTTATCAATCTCCCCACATTTAAACATTAGCATGTCCTCATGCTAAGCTCAAGAATATACTAGAAAATACTCCTTTTCTTGGCATGAGTCCCATGAGTCCAAGGTGGCTTTAATCTTGACAAGGTTAGCCATGATATCTTCATGTCTCTTTTGGGCTTCCTCTTGCTCCTTTTGATGGATAATAGCTTGAAGCCGATCCATTGCTTCCTTGAGACGATCCATTGGCTCTTGTTCTACTTGATTAACATAAATAGGATCATATTGCTCTTGGATGGATGGATATGGGTGTTATTCCATGGAGGGTTATGGTGGAAAGGAAAATTCATCTTGTGGTTGAAAGTTCTCATATATGGGGGGTGGTTCATCTTGATAAGAATAGTGAGGTGGAGTATATGGAGGTGGTTCTTGAGACTAATGGTGTTGGAATTATGGTGGCTCTATGTATGGTTCATATGGTTGAGGTATACAAGGTTGGCGATATGATGGAGGTGGGTTATAGGAAGGTATTTGGTGATATGAGGCTTGTGAGTATAGTGGTTGAGGGCTATATTGAGGAGGGGGCTCATAGGCACATGGTGGTTGTGGTTGATAACCATAAGGAGGTCCATCATAGCTATTGGATTGGTATGCATCATGGTATGGTTCTTGCTCATAATACATTTGGGAAGGTTGTTGCCAAGAAGGGTGATCAAATCATTGAGGCTCCTCCCATCTTTGATTGTTCCATCTTTGATACATGCTGTCATTGTAGTTTCCATCTCCTACAATATAGTTAGAATCAAACTTATAGCTAAAGTGGTGAGAATTCATAGTGAAAAGAGAAAACAAAGATAAAAACTAATAAGAAATAAAGAAAACAAACTCCTAACTACTAGCAAAACCAAGAAATAACCAAAAGAGGAATATTTACAATATGGACATATTCACAATAGTCAATAACGTAACACCATTGCGATTCACTGGATTTTATCAACTTATTCCTCATTTATTTAATGAAATAGCATGGTTTTGTAAATCCTTCCTAAATTGCACTTAAGAATGAAAACATGCTTTCTAGGCCTTAAATTACTAAGTTTTAAATCCTCTCTTATTACCATTCGATGCCGTGATATATTTGTTAAGTAATTTCAGAGATTATAGGGCAGGAATGACTTAGAGGATAGAAAGAAAGCATACAAAAGTGGAAGGAACACAAGAAAATGAAGATTTGAGAAGCTGATGCCGATGCGCACGCATGAGCGACACGTGCCCGTGATCGTGCCATACTCCAAGCGACGCGTACGCGTGACATGACCTGTACGCGTGACCAATGCATCTTCAAAGCGACGCATACGCGTGACTAGCGGCACGTGCCTCACTAAAGAGAAATCACTTGGGGCGATTTCTGAGTTGATTTTGGCCCAGTTTTGAGCCCAGTATGCAGATAATAGGCAGGGAGTGAAGGAGGATGGGAGGAAGACCATTCATACATACTTTAGTTTAGATAGATGTAGAATTCTAGAGAGAGAGGCTCTCTCCTCTCTCTAGATTAGGGTTCTTAGTTTACTCTTCTTAGATCTAGATTTGAATTCTTCTTCAATTTAGTTTTCCTTTACTTTTATTTGTTCTAGTACTTTACTTCTCTTGTTAATTCCTTTATTTTGTCAATTTAGTTTATCAACGCTTTTATTGATTTCCATTTTCTTTTAATGCAATTTATGATTTCCATGTCTTTTTATATTTGCTTTAGTTTCCTATTGTTGATCTCTTGCCTTTGTAATTATAGCTTTCTTTAATTCTTGCAAATTATGATGTTTACTTCTATTGCATTCTATGTGTTTGATAAAATGTTTCTTTTAGTTATGAGTTAGATTTTTTCCCTCTTGGCTTGGGTTGAGTAATTGGAGACTCTTGAGTTATCAAATTCTTTTGTTGATTGACAATTGGAAATTGCTAGTTGACTTGAATGCCACTAAAGCTAGTCTTTCATTATGATTTGACTAGGACTTATGGATAAAATCCAATTCCATCCACTTGACTTTCCTTCATAGTTAGAGGTTAACTAAGTGAGAGCAATGGACAATTCTTGCATAATTAGAGGTTAACTAGGATGATAATGAGGATAGGACTTCTAATCCTCATTCCTTGCGAAGAGCTTTCTTAGTTATTCGTTTATTTCTTTTGCTATTTACATTACTTGTCTCTTATCACAAAAACCCCAAAAATACTTTTCCATAACCAATTATAAGTACACTTCCCTGCAATTCCTTGAGAGACGACCCGAGGTTTGAATACATCGGTTTATTTATTGGGTTTGTATTTTTGACAAACAAATTAAACATTGACTGAGGTTTAATTGTCAGTTTAGAACTAAACTTGCAACGCGATATTTTCTGTGAAAATCTTTACCGACATTTTTTCTCCGTCAAGTTTTTGGCACCGTTGCCGGGTAATTGCAAATGTGTGCCTTATTATTGGTTATTGTGAATATTGTGAATATGTTTTTCCTTTTCGTTTCTTTGTTAGTGTTGCTAGTTTTAGGAGTTTATTTTCATTATTTCTTGTTAGTTTTTGTTTTTATTTTCTCTTGTTACTATGAATTCTCACCCATTTGGCTATGAGTTTGGTTCAAATTATGTTGCAGGGAATGGAAGCTACAATGAGAACATGCATCAAAGATGGGATAATCAAAGATGGGAGGAGCCACAAGGATTTGATCAACCCTCTTGGCAACAACCTCCACCAACCTACTATGAGCAAGAGACATTCCAAGATGCATATCAATCCAATAGCTATGGTGGACCCCATTGTAATTACCAACAACCCCCACCATATGCCTATGAACCCCCTCCTCAACATAGTTTTAAATCACCGTACTCACAAGCCCCATGTTACCAAGCACCCCATATGACCATAATCCTTACCCACCATACCAAGAGCCTTATGAGCCATACTTAGAACCACCCCCATTCCAACACAATTACTTCCAAGAACCACCACCTCCAATGTATGCGAACTTTCAACCACAAGATGAATTTTCCTTTCCACCATAACCCTCTATAGGGGAATGTCCATATCTATCAATCCAAGAGCAATATGATCCTAATTATGTTAGCCAAGCGGAACAAGAGCCACGGGATCATTTTAATGAAGCAATGGATCGACTTCAAGCAACCATCCATCAAATGGAGTAAGAGGAAAGCTGAAAAGCACACGAAGCTCTCATGGCTAACAAATCTCAACTTGAGAACAAGGGACTGGAGTGTGTTGTGCAACAAGTGGAAAAGATGGAGAGTGTTGAACCGCCACATCCTTATAATGATGAACCACCTTCCTATCATGAACCTTTTCTCCCGAACAATGAACCCTCATATCCTCTCCAATCTCCAATGGATGACACTCTTGGTATTCTTCTTCAAGGGCAAAGAGAGATGCAGCGGACAACACTAGAGTTCATAGCTACCTTGACTGAGGTAGTAGATAATTTAGCTTTCCTGCACTTCGACACTCAAAGTACTCCCATGGCTACATGTGGAGAATCTAATGAAGAACATAGTATGAAGGAGAGATTAGGAACTCCGGTTGAAAGTGAAGAATATGGCTTTGTATTGGAACAATTGGAGGAAGCCGTATTTGTTGAAGAGGAAGAAGTGGTTGAAGACTTAGGAGATGTTGAACCTCCATGGAAATCTAGAGTTGTAGAGTATTCCTCTAAAAAGCTTGAAATTAATGTTGAGGAGGGTAGTGCACAACCTCCAAGGCATGTTTCCTATGAAGAATAGGACAGAATAGATCAAGAGGCAACTTCCCTTGGTGATGATGATCATGAATCAAGCCATCCTAGTACTAAATTTTCATCTACAAGTGAAATCCCTGAGTTTGAAGAACCTTCTCCCGATGACATTGAAAGCAACAGTGAGGTAGATTTCTCTCAACCTCATATTTATGACTTGAGTGACGGAGAAGAGTTGGATGAATTAGGCGAGGAAGAGATTGAAAGTGAAGAATCTTTTCAAAAAGTGGAAGTCCTTCGGCAAGGTTGGACGGGAGTTGAATATGCTTTGTCAAGATCGTTGGAGACTTCTCTACCTAGGTTGCCGTCTACTCCTTCACTTGAGTGGGTAAAACTTATATCTATTAGCTTCATTGTCCCACTTGAGTATGGTATACTTGAAATGGATGGCTAACTTAGGAGGCTTTGTGGAATTAAGCGTAAGAGAAGAATATTTAGTGGTTGGAGTTGTAAATCAAGGCTCATCAAGGTTGAGACTTCAAGAGCTAGATGCAAGGGTTGGACTAGTGATCAATTGGTTGGATCTAAGAGAAGAGTTTGGTACCTCATTGAGAATTCGGATTGCTTGCCACCCGGTTGGAACAATGATGATCCACTTAAAGATGGGTATAGAAACAAGATTTGGGATCCCGGCATACAAGAGGATCAACTTTGGGACAAAGCTTGTGAAGAACTTCATCAAGGCTTGGTGAATTCACATGGAAATGTTGGAGCCTATTGGAAGTTCAAGCGTTGGTGGAAGTTTCAAGATGAGTTCAAGCATAAGCCACCATGACAAGGAACTTACCAAATGTCCAACTTAAGGACTTTAACTAAAAGTGCTAGGTGGGAGACAACCCACCATGGTAAATTCTTCCAATTTTCTCTTTTATTTATATTGGTAGTAAGTTAAATTTTCATTTTTAGTTATGTTTATTTAGTTTAAATTGTGGTTTCACTTGTTTAATCATGTTTGGCATTGCCTAGGTAGCTTGTTAGTTAAAAAAAAATGTGTGCCCCACGCGTGCGCGTGACCGACACGCACGCGTCACATGCAATGCTACAACCTCTAGTATAATGAACAGAGAGTTGCACTAGAACCGTGCGAGTGGGGTGCCAGACGCACAACCCAACCCACGCGTGCGCGTCCCTGACACGTACGCGTCATTTTCATTTCTGGCATTCCACGCGTGAGCATGACCGACGCGCACGCATCGTACCAAAATGCTTCCCTAATACATATTCCAGAGAGTTGTGCAACCAGTGTGTTGAAACTGTGCATTTCGCACAATTCCACCCTACGCGTACGCCTGATGGACGCGTACGCGTCATCTTCCTTTTCCCCTTTTACGCGTATGCATGATGGACGTGTAAGCACCGCCGCCATTTTTGTTGCTTCCACGCTCAAGCGTAATGCACGCCTACGCGTGGGTTTAAATTCATCAAACCCCCCTAATGTGAGAACCCTTTTTCATTCTCGCAACCCCCTTATCTCCACCTCCAACGTCTCTCTTTTCCCTCCTACCTCCATTACCACCACCATCAACCTCTATCAATCACCACCGCCCATACGGTCCGGCGACCCGAGCCGCTGTTGACCACCATTTCTCTTCCCTTTTCTCATTTCTTCTTCCTCTTCTCTCACCTCTATCTTCTCTGCTTCCTTGCTCTACCTCAACCGTCGTGGCCAGCCGCTGCGCTGCTACCTCTGGGCCAGCATTGCTTCGCCCCGCCTTCCTCCCCGGTCCAACCCCATTTCTGTTGTGCTTCTTCCTAGGTCCCAGTTCACTATTTTTATTACTGTTTCTGTTTTTAATTCTCTTTTCATTAATTTCCATGTTAGTATTAGTTGTTAATTAAGTTGCTATTTGATTAGGTTAGTTTAGTTGATTCTAGGTGGTTAGGTAGTTTTAGGATTTTGATTAGTGGATTTAGGTCTGATTTTTGCTACTGATGCTGTCTGAAATGGCTGATTTTCATTTGTTTTATTGAGTGATGATGATGTTGATATTCTGTAATACTTTACACGTTGTTGTTGCATTTTCTATCTCAATTTTAATTTTTTGACCAAATTACTCTTAACAATTAATAAAAATAATAAAAAACAAAAAACAAAAAACCCCTTCCCCTCTCCCACCCAAAAAACCTCAATTCTTCTTCTCTCCTTCAACAACAGCAACAACAATTCTTCTTCTCTTCTTTAGCAGCAACAACAATAAATTCAGCAAATTTAACAATAGCAAATTCAGCAGCAACAATAACCACAAAATAAATCACTAAAATTTTTAAATTTAACAACAGTTCAACAATCATCAATCGCACTTCAAATCTAAAATCAGCAACCAAAGAAATTAAAAAGAATTAAAAAAATGATGTTTATATTCTTCAAAAAAAAAAAGGAAGAACGAAAAAAGGAGGAACGAAAAAAGGAGAAACGAAGATGAACCCAAAACCCTCTAAAACAGCCAACACCACCACTTGAACAAGTGCCAAAGGTAAGGATTTTCACCCACTCGTACACTCCTTCCACGATCTGTGTGCCGTTTCGGAAGGGGTTTACGGTTGAAGCATGAGGAACGATTGGGGGTTCCGAGCATCCGATGAACTGAAACGGGTTGGGAAAACTGGTCCTTGCTGCAGGTCCTTCACCACTCGTACACTCCCTCCATGTTGTGGCTTCTGAAGAAAGTGAGGGAGTATGGCGGGGAAAAGGAGATGGAGCAAATTCAGCGAAGCTCTGTACGCACTCTTCTCTGTGACTCTTGCTATGATTTCTCTACTCTGTTTCACGGAATTCTCTATTTTCTGTCCTCTATACACACTCTTCTCTTCCAACCGTACACGAGAGAGGTTCCCTTGAAGGTTTCACTGCTTGCCCTTCCATTTAGGAGCTTTTAACCATTTTGGAATTGAAGATATTAGAAAAAAGGCTCTGTTTTATGGTGGTGGTGGTGGTGGTGATGGAAGAGGAGGGGAAAAGAATTCTGCTGATGACTTTATGGGGTGTTAATGAGGAAGGGAGGGTTAATGGGAAGTGATTATCATGGTGGGATGATGTTTAGTTTTTTTTGTTAAGGGAATGGGGATGGGAGTGATGATCATAGTGGGATGGGGATGGGAGTGATGATCATAGTGGGATGGGGTTTCATTTTTTTTTTTGTTAAGGGGATGGGGATGAGGATGGGGATGGGGGGGGGTGGGGTGGGGTGAGATGATGTTTAATTTTTTTTTGTTAAGGAAATGGGGTGATGATCACAGTGGGATGGGGTTTCATTTTTTTGGTTAAGGGGATGGCGATGAGGATAGGGATAGGGGTGTGGTGGGGTGGGTTATGTTTTTATTTTTTAATATATTTTTTATTTTTTTTTTATTAATAGTTAAGGGTAATTTGATCAAAAAATAAAATTGAGATAAAAAAATGACGATTTTATAACGTTTTGTAACGTTGGGGATGATTTTAATAAGAAAAAAAGTTCGGGGACGATTTTGATTTTGAGCTCAGACGTTAGAGACGAAAAAAATACTTAACCCTAATATATATGAATCATTTCTATTATATTGAGATATTAATTGTGATGAATATTAATACTAGAGTCTTTTATTTATATTTTTTATTTTTTATTTATTTTTTCATTATTTATTTATTTCACAAGATGTTATCAGCACGAGACTCTGATCAATATTTAGGAAGATTCAAGTAATAAATTTTTATTATATCAAAACTCTCTCATCTTGAATTTAATGCTCTTAATATATCTGGAAATAACTACTTAATATGAATTCTAGATATTGAAATCCATCTTGATTCGATAGATGTTGGAGATGTCATTAAAGCTGAAAATAATGTATCCCAGAAGGATAAAGTCAAAGCCATGATCTTTCTTCGTCGTCATCTTAATGAAGGATTGAAAAATGAATATCTCACACTAAAAGATCCTGTAGATCTGTGGAAAAGCCTTAAAGAAATGTATAATCATCAAAAGACAGTGGTACTTCCTCGAGCTCGATATGAGTGGATTTACTTCCGTCTACAAGATTTTAAATCCATAAATGAATATAATTCAGCAATGTTCCGAATTACCTTACGAATGAAATTATGTGGAAAAAAGATAACTGATAATGACATGTTAGAGAAAGCTTTCTCGACCTTCTATGCCTCGAATGTGCTCCTGTAGCAGCAGTATCGAGAAAAAGAATTTAAAAAAATATTCTAAGCTAATTTCTTGTCTTCTTGTTGCTGAACGCAACAATTTGCTCTTAAAAAATCATGAAGCGCGCCTAGTTGGCGCCGCCCCATTTCTTGAAGTAAATGTGGTAAATCATTACCCGAGAAGAGGTAAATGACAAGGTTTTGGTAACAAGAAAAATTATGGAAGGAAGAAAAATTATGTCCACAAAAAAGGATCTCACCAGAAGTGGGATAAAGAAAGAAATAATGAACAAAAGAAATCAACAGAGGATAAATATTTCCGTTGTGGTAGAAAGGGCCATTGGTCACGTACTTGTCGTACTCCGAGGCACCTAATTAATCTTTATTAAGCATCCTTGAAAAAGGATGATAAAGGAAAGGAGACAAATTTTGTTTCAAAAAATGTTGCTGAAAATTACATCACTCTTTATGAAGTATCTGATTTCTTTGAGGATCCTGAAGGAAATATTGGTCATTTAATCAATAATGAAAAAGTTTAATATGCGAGTTTGTTAAAGTACTCATGTAAATAAATAATGTAAAAAAATTTTTGTTAAATTTTATTTTCAATGTATTTAAGTTTTAAATATGATGTATATAAATAATGTTTAATAAAATATTAATGTTTATATTTAAGAATTTCGAATTCATTAAATGTGTCAAGTTTTAAAATAATAATAATAGTAATAATAATAAAATTTTAGTATATGACACTATTTTTATGTACAGTGTTTCTTAGAAAAATAATTCCAATCAAAAATATAATTTTACTGTGCATGTACTACTACTCAATTCATTATTATTAGGGCAATTTACGTTATTAAATTGTTTCATCCTCAATATTACGCAAATGCATTGTTTCCAAATCTAATACGCAAATACATTGATTCACAATTCTATATAAACCGCTACTGGCAGTAGCGGTTTACAGGTGTGCATAAACCGCTACAACCAACCGCGGTTTATGTGTGTGCGTGTGTGAGGGTAAACTGCTGCTGCCAGCAGCGGTTTACGTGTGTGCGTGTGTGAGTGTAAACCGCTGCTGGCAGCCGCGGTTTACGTGTGTGCGTGTGTGAGTGTAAACCGCTATAGGCTATAGCAGTTTACGTGTAGTGTGCTGCCTATATAGACAAATTATACAAAATTAAATAAAAATTAACTAAGTTCCATACAAAACTAAGTTCCATACAAAAGAATATGTATTAATAGAAATAACTAAAAATTTTATATGGATAATGAGTACTAAAAATTCCGTTACAAAAATATAACAATATGCATTAGAGAATATAAAAAAAAAATCTAAAAAAACATATTACTATGAACAAACAAAATAAATGAATAATTGATTAAAAAAATCAAAACTTATAAAAGAATACTAAAAATAATAGTACAAAAAATTATTTATTTATAAAACATGGCTATGAAAAAAATACAAAAATTATATATATTATTTTATCATCTAATTGTTGCCTGAACAACTTTGGATTTTATCATCTAATTGTCCATTTTTTGTTTGAAATAGACACACTACATGTAAACCGCTATAGCCTATAGCGGTTTACACTCACACACACATACACGTAAACCGCTGCTGCCTGCAGTGGTTTACACTCACACACGCAAACACGTAAACTGCTGCTGCCAGCAGCGGTTTACCCTCACACACGCACACACGTAAACCGCGGCTGGTTGTAGCGGTTTATGCACACATGTAAACCGTTACTACCAGTAGCGGTTTATATAGAATTGTGAATCAATGTATTTGCGTATTGGATTTAGAAATAATGCATTTGCGTAATATTGAGGGTGTAACAATTTAATAACGTAAATTGCCCTTATTATTATTTGTCTTTAAAGAAAATAGTAAAGATATATAATGAAGATGTTTTCCTTGCGGATAGTGCAAGTTCGCACACCATTCTCAAAAGTAATATATATTTTACTCATCTTGTGCCAAAAGAAAATATGTTAATACTATTATTGGCTCATGCAATGTAATAGAAGGCTCTGGAAGAGCTATAATTTTATTTTTTGGAGGAACAAAATTCATAATAAATAATGCACTATTGTCTACTAAGCCTATAAGGAACTTGTTGAGTTTTAAAGATATTCGCCAAAATGGATATCATATTAAAACAATGAATGAGAGAAATCATGAGTACTTATATATCATAACTCATGATTCAAATAAAGAGGTTATATTAGAAAAGTTAGCCTCACTTTCGTCTGAGTTATATTATACTAAAATTAGTGCAATTGAATCACATGTCATTGTAAACCATAAGTTTACTAGCCCAAATAAATTTATAATTTGACATGATTGGGTCATCCGTAAACAACCATGATGCGGAGAATTATTGAAAATTCCCATAGACATTCACTAAAAAATCAGAAGATTCTTAAATCTAGTGAATTTTGTTGTGCTGCATGTTCTCAAGGAAAGCTAATTTTAAGACCATCACCAATAAAAATTGAATTTGAGTCCTCTGAATTTCTAGAAAGGATTCAAGGCGATATATGTGGACCCAATCATCTACCTTGTGGATCTTTTAGATATTTTATTGTCTTAATAGACGCATCTTCGAGATGGTCACATGTGTGCTTATTGTCTTCTTGCAACCTGGTGTTTGCGAAATTACTTGCTCAAATTATTCGATAAAAGCACAGTTTTCAGAAAGTTCAATCAAAGCAATTCGTTTTGATAATGCTGGTGATTTTACTTCCCAAGCTTTGATGCTTATTGTATGGCTAATGGAATAAGAATTGAACATCCAGTAGCTCATGTTCACACACAAAATGGATTAGTAGAATCACTTATTAAACGCCTCCAATTAATTGCTAGACCATTACTTATGAGAACAAATCTCCCAACCTCGGCTTGGGGCGTGCTATTTTACATGCCGCAGTACTTATTCGTTTGACGCCAACAAGTTACCATCAGTTCTCTCCTATGCAATTAGCTTTTGGCCAGCAGCCAAATATTTCCCATTTAAGAATATTCGAGCTTGCGATATATGTTTCCATTGCACCACATTCTCGCATCAAAATGGGACTCCACAGAAAATTAAAAATTTATGTGGGATATGATTCTTCCTCTATAGTGAGGTATCTTGAGATACAAATTGGAGATGTATTTAAAACTTGATTTGCAGATTGTAATTTTGATAAATCAAAATTTTCAACATTTGGGGGAGAGAATAAGCTTCTTGAAAGGAACTTAATTGAAATGCATCATCCTTGATCCATTTAGATCATCGATCAGGGCAATGTGAACTAGAACTTCAAAAGATTATATATTTGCAAAGAATAGCAAATGAATTGCCTGATATATTTTCTTATACGAAAAGGATAACTAAATCATATGTACCAGCTAAATATGCTCCAATTCAAATTGATGTCTCAGTCAGACAAATGACCATCGAAACAAATTCACGTCAGAAGCGTGGTAGGCCTGCCAGTACCAAAGACAAAAATCATTGAAAAAGAAAAGAGGTAAATACTATTTCTGTTGAAAAAGATAAAAATATAGTAAAGACACCAATAGTTGTCTAAAACTCTGATATATTTTTTATGCCAGAAGACGTTTAGGTACCTGAAAATACTGAAAATTGTGAAAATGATGAGATGTCGATAAATTATGTCTTTACAGGAGAAAAATGGGACAAAAAATATGACAATTGTCAATGAAATATTTGCATATAATGTGACATTAAATATCATGCATGAACGTAAGGATATTGAACCAAGAATAGTTGAATAATGTCGATAAAGGAATGATTGGCCAAAATGGGAAGAAGTTATGAAGGCTAAGTTAGACTCACTTGCAAAACGTAAAGTCTTTGGACCTGTAATCCGTACACCAGAAGATGTAAAACCTGTTGGATACAGATGGGTATTTGTGAGAAAATGAAATGAGAAAAATGAAGTTGTACGCTACAAAGCTCAACTTGTGGCACAAAGTTTTTCACAAAGGTTCGGTATAGATTATGAAGAAACATATTCCCCTGTAGTGGATGCAATAACATTGCGTTATTTGGTCAGTTTATCCGCATACCATAAACTACATATGCATCTAATGAATGTGGTAATAGCCTATTTATACGGATCATTAGATCGTGATATCTATATGAAAGTCCCTGAAGGACTAAAGATATCTAAACCATCCAAGGAATATTCGCAGGGGTTATACTCAGTCAAATTGCAAAGATCTTTATATAGTCTAAATCAATCTGGACGAATGTGGTATAATCGTCTTACTAAGTATCTAGCCAAAAATGGATTCAAGAATGATGATATCTGCCCATGTGTTTATATAAAGAAATCTGCATCTGGATTCATTATAATTGATGTGTACGTTGATGATTTAAATATCATTGGAACCCCTGAAGAGATTCCAACAATTATAAAAGCTCTAAAAAAAGAGTTTGAGATGAAAGATCTTAGAAATACTAAATTTTGTCTTGGACTGCAGATCGAGCATACAAAAAATGATATATATATTCATCAAACAACATATACAGAAAAGATCTTGAAGAGATTTTATATGGATAAGTCACATCTATTAAGTACCCCAATGATCGTAAGGTCTTCGAATGTGGAAAAGGATCAATTCCATCTTAAAGAAGAAAATGAAGATATCCTTAGTTCTAAAGTACCATATCTACTTAGCGCCATTGGAGCGCTAATGTATCTTTTTAATAATACACGATCCGATATATCATTTGCTGTGAACTTACTAGCAAGATATAGTTCCTCTCCAACCAGAAGACATTGGAATAGAATCAAACAAATCTTTTGATATCTTCATAGAACAGTTGACATGGGATTGTTTTATCCATATGGATCCAATTCACAACTAGTTGGCTATGCAGATGTAGGATACTTGTCTGATCTACACAAAGGGAGATCTCAAACAGGATACCTGTTCATATATAGTGGTTCAACTATATCATGGAGGTCCATGAGATAGACGATTGCAGCAACATCCTCTAATCATGCAGAAATACTAGCGATACATGAAGCTAGTCGCGAGTGTTTTTGGCTCAAGAGTTTAATCCAATATATTCTGTCATCATGTGGACTGGTTGATCATAAGATAGCTCTAATAGTTCTGTTTGAAGATAATACAATATGCATTGCTCAACTTAAGGGTGGATACATTAAAGGTGATAGAACAAAGCATATTTCTCCCAAATTCTTCTTCACTCATGACCTTCAAAATCAAAGAACAATTGATGTCCAACAGATCCGCTCAAGCGATAATCTCGCAGATTTATTTACAAAGTCACTTCCAAAATCCTCCTTTGAAAAATTGATACATCAAATTGTAATGCCTGATTTCGAGATATAAAATAATGTCGGCAAAAGAGGAGACTGTACTCTTTTTCCTTGGTCAGGTTTTTCTCCCTATTGAATTTTTCTTGACAAAGTTTTTAATAAGGCAGTCTCTATCACAAAGGATATTGTACTCTTTTTCCTTCATTAAAGTTTTTTTCAATTAGATTTTTTTAGTAAAATTTTAACAAGACATAATCCTTAATGGTCATCCAAGGGGAGTGTTACAATATGGATGACCACCAATCATTTCTCTAATTAAAATTACTTGGATGGCACAAAACTTTAATGATAGACGGTGCCATGTTTCCAAAGTTTGAAAAAGGAAAATTTTTTACGAGTATAAATAGAGGTAGAGTCTGAGGCATATATTGACACGCACCATCAATAATAATTTTCTATCTCTCTTTATATTGCCAATATATGAAACATGAGTTAATACTCAAAATGGCCCCTGAAATTTGACTTCTGATTCAATTTAATCCTCAAATTTTCAACTGACCGAAATTGTACCCTGAAATTTTAACGTGTGCCTCAAGTTGGCCCTTCCGTCCATTTCTGTCACCAGAAAAATGACGTGATAAATTTAGTTGACACCTAGTAGTGGCACAAGAAAAACGACGTCGTTTTTCAAAAACCTAAGTCCTTGTTCTTTCATCATTGAAGGGGGTGGGGAGGGGTCAAATTTCTATGGTGTCAAATCCAAACAAGCCAACAAGAAGCTCCTGCAACATCCTTTCACCATCGCCGTATTCATAATCGTTGCCACCTCTTCCTTGGTCGTGCAACCTTGGCCACTGCACCGACGTACACCGTTTGTCGTCCCCTCCTTTTCTTCCTTCTCCTTATACTGTATCTTCCTGTTCTTTCTTTTATCCATTTTGTCTTGGTCAGAATAATAAGCCACTTCAATCACATGAAAAGCTTTTTTATTTTCTATTTGTGAATGCAATGCAGATTTGGTGAAGAAAAGTGGAACACTCACCATGGTAGCGGCAGAATCGTATGTGTTGGGGTCTGAGGTGGGGGTGGCAATGTGGTCAATGGGGAAGGAGGCAGTGGTTCTGACGTCGATGACTTTGAGAACATGGAGGGACTCTCGATGAAAGAAGAGGGTGAGTTGAGGTGAGTTGAGGTTGTAGTGTTGCACTGAAACCCTATCCCTTATTATGTATTTTCTTTTTCAATAATAATGATAATAATGATAATTAAGAATTAGTTTGAAGTGAAATAGAGGAAGTAGAAGAAGTTGTGGTTGTGGTTGTTATTATGAATGAAGCAGTTGCTCATGCATGTGTAGGTGAAGCCATGGCTGCTTGAGGAGGAGGAAGAAGAAGAAGAAGAATAAAATGACATCGTTTTGGAACAAATAGCAAAATAACGTCGTTTAATTGTGCTAGATCAGCTTTTCGGTGACAGAAATGAACGGAATGGTCAACTTAAAACACGCGTTAAAATTTTAAGTTACAATTTGGGTCAATTGAAAATTCGAGAATTAAATTGTATTGAAAGTCAAATTTCAGGAGTCATTTTGAGTATTAACTCATGAAATATTTTTCTCTCTCTTTTATATACATTACTACATATATTACTAATATTAGTAATATATATGAATAATTTCTATTATATTAAAATATT
>NC_029785.2:116285669-116287146 GCF_000816755.2 Arachis ipaensis | reverse complement strand
GGTATCAAAATTTTTTTTATCATTAATTTCATATATATAAATTCTAGTAAAAATAAAATGACAAGGAAAAAATAATCATAAGTATTCATAAATTTTAATATCTATCAAGTAAGAAAACTAACTCATATTCATAAGAGATAAGAGATAGGTTTTATGTAATAAAAGTACTCAAATTCTAGTTTTTGATGACTTTTTAATAAAATTCTCACTACAATAAATATGGCTTTTAGCAACGCCAAATTTTGTAACATCTTAAAACTGTTCTTATAGATAAGTTTAGACAACAGTTTTTTATAGTGTTACTGTTGAATTCAATTTTTTATTATTTTATAGCAACAAATTAAAATCGTTCTGTTTGACTATTTTAAAGAACGGTTTTATAACCGTTACCATGATTTGTATTTAAACAACGGTTTTTTAGCCTTGTTTAAATAATTGTACAAAGAAAACGCATAAAAATCGTTGTCAAAATGCTACACTTTAAAACCGTTCTATTAGATGGTCTGAGACAACGGTTTTTACAGTGTTGCTGTTGAAGTTCAATTTTTCATTATGCTATAGTAATGAAATACAACCGTTCTCTTTGACAATTTTAAAGAACGGGTTTATAACCATTACAACAATTGTTTATGAAACAAAAATTTTCTAATAGTATTTAAATAATTATACAAATTAAACAATACCAATAAAAATAATTTTAAATAATCACATAAATAAATTGTGACTTATTTTATTTTGAACTCCTTATTTTTATAAACTAATCTTTTAAGAGTAATTAAATTAGTTTTATTAATATATGGAGTTAAGTTAATTAATAATCTTATATAATTTTTATAATTGGTTATTTCATGTAATTTCAAATTAAAATTCAGTAATGGAAGTGTTAGGTAATTTAATTTAAGAAATTTGTATTATGAATAAATTACGATTTATTTTATTAAATTAAACTCTTAGAGATTAATTTGTTAAAAATGGTTATATTAATTTTTATAAATACTTAAATTTAAGACTTATAAAATACTCAAAAACTATTGTTATAAATATATAACAAATATTTTTTTTGAAAAAAATAAAATTAAAATAAATTTAGAATAAATATTATATATTTATTGAAAAAATTTCTCTCTAAGATAATCAAGGACAGTGATCTCTTAAAAAAAATATCAGAGCGCGCTCTTCCTCCCTCCACCATCAAGGTAACCTTAACTCATCAGACTCAGAGATGTAACAATCTAAGTTTTCAAAAAATTAAATAATGAGTTATTTACAATTTATTATAATTGTTGAGAATTTTATTTTAAAAAAATTATTTTATTGAAAATAATTAATTAGAGTTTCATGAAAATTAAAGTTTAAATTTTAATTAGAATTTTATTATAATCTTTATTATAATTGAATGTTTCACATCATTTCAGTAATTAATAAATAAAAAAAATTATATAATTTAAGTTAAATAACTTTTATTACGAATATTTAT
>NC_029785.2:116274411-116285540 GCF_000816755.2 Arachis ipaensis | reverse complement strand
TTTAATTCAATTTGATTATTAATACTTTGTTCTTTATTATGAATATTTTACATTATATAATTTGATTTAAATATTTGACATCAACGGTAACGCTTTAAAATCATTGGCTTTGTGAATAATAAAACTACAACAGTTTAAAACCGTTGCCTATTCAGTTATGGTTTTAAACCGTTGGATTATGAAAGAGAACGACTTAATACCGTTGCTTATTGGTGCACGAATTGTGAATCACACTTTTCACAATTCGTACCACTAACCAGCAAGTGCACCGGGTCGTCCAAGTAATACCTTACGTGAGTAAGGGTCGAATCTCACAGAGATTGTTGGTTTGAAGCAATCTATGGTTATTTTGTAAATCTTAGTCAAGAAGTCAATTATGTTTATCAGTTGAATTGCAAATAAACAAGAGAGCATGGATTAAAGGTTACTTGTTAAACAGTAATGGAGAATATGTTGGAGTTTTGGAGATGCTTTGTCTTCTGAATTTCTGCTTTCCTCTGTCTTCTGATTCATGCACGCATGTCCTCCTATGGCAAGCTGTGTGTAGGTGGATCACCGTTGTCAATGGCTACCATCCATCCTTCCAGTGAAAAGATTCCAAGTGCGCTGTCACCGCACGGCTAATCATCTGCAGGTTCTCAGTCATACCGGAATAGGATCTGGTATCCTTTTGCGTCTGTCACTACGCCCAGCACTCGTGAGTTTGAAGTTCGTCACAGTCATTCGATCATTGAATCCTACTCGGAATACCACAGACAAGGTTTAGACTTTCCGGATTCTCATGAATGCCGCCATCAGTTCTAGCTTGTACCACGAAGATTCTAATCAAGAGATCTAAGAGATACTCATTCAATCGGATATAGAACGGAGGTGGTTGTCAGGCACACGTTCATGGTTTGAGGAAGGTGATGAGTGTCAGAACTCAGAATTCAGATAGTGTTATTGATTCTCTTAGTTCAGTGTGATGATTCTTGAACACAGCTTCTTTATGAGTCTTGGCCGTGGCCCTAAGCACTTTGTTTTCCAGTATTACCACCGAATACATAAATGCCACAGACACATAACTGGGTGAACCTTTTCAGATTGTGACTCAGCTTTGCTAAAGTCCCCAATTAGAGGTGTCCAGAGTTCTTAAGCACACTCTTCTTTTTTTTGCTTGGACCTTGACTTTAACCGCTCAGTCTCAAGTTTTCACTTGACACCTTCACGCCACAAGCACATGGTTAGGGACAGCTTGGTTTAGCCGCTTAGGCCAGGATTTTATTCCTTTTTGGCCCTTCTATCCACTGATGCTCAAAGCCTTGGGATCCTTTTTATTACCCTTGCCTTTTGGTTTTAAGGGCTATTGGCTCTTTGCTCTTGCCTCTTGGTTTTGAGAGCTTTGGCTTTTTCTGCTTGCTTTTTCTTTTTCTTTCTATTTTTTTTCGCTACTTTTTTTTTCTGCAAGCTTTGTTCTTTGCTGCTTTTTCTTGCTTCAAGAATCATTTTTATGATTTTTCAGATTATCAATAACATGTCTCATGTTCATCATTCTTTCAAGAGCCAACATATTTAACAGTCTTAAGCAACAAATTCAAAAGACATATGCACTGTTTAAGCATTCATTCAGAAGACAGAAAGCATTGCCACCACATTTAACTAATTAGAATTTCTCTTATTAAAACTCGAAATTTTATTGCCTCTTATTCAAAAGATCTACTACTTTATTCATGTTTGCTGATGATGAGAAAAATAAACTATAGCTTAATTGGAGATAAAATCAAAATAGATACTAATTACTACTATATGACTCCTAAGGTAAACTTCTATAGGGACACTATCACAGAGTTAAGGCAGAAATTGAAAATTAACAACCTTTATTCTGGGGGAACAGGGGTTCCTCTGATCCTTGGGGTGCTTGGTCCTGCAAGAGATACTTTCTGGCGCTTCAAGTCCCTTAAGTCACGCCCTTGCTCCTCTTGTTCTTTAAACATATAGGTAAGAATTTGACCGTGTTCCTTTTGTTCTTTTATGATTTGTTCCATAGCTTCCTGTATCTTGGTAACAGACGTCTCAAGATACTCCCAGTATTCAGATTGAGGGATCTCTGGGAGAAATTCCTGTGTTTTCTTCTTGATGGGATCATCCTGTGCTTGTTGTTTTTCCATTGATGCTTTGGTGATTGGCTTTTCAACTGAGATATACTCAGTTATTCCCATCCTTACTCCAGCATCCTTGCAGAGCAGAGAGATCACGCTTGGATACGCCAACCTGGCCTCTTTAGAATTTTTGTTAGCAATTTTGTAGAGTTCAGCTGAGATCAGCTGATGGACTTCCACTTCTTTTCCCATCATGATGCACTGGATCATTACTGCCCTTTTAACAGTGACTTCAGAACGGTTGCTAGTGGGCAACAGAGAATGCCCAATGAAGTCCAGCCATCCTCTGGCGACTGGTTTGAGATCTTCTCTCTTGAGTTGATTTAGGACACCCTTTGTGTTGGTGGTCCACCTGGCTCCAGGGATACATATGTCCTCTAGAATCTTGTCCAGGCCCTTGTCTGTTCTCATCATTCTCCTGTTGAATGAGTCTGGATCATCTTTCAGCTGAGGTAGCTTTAAGATCTCCCTGATCCTGTCAGGGTGGGTATGAACAATTTTTCCTCTGACCACGGTCCGATAGTCATAGAGAGCAGTCCCAGATAGTTTCTGCTTGTCAGTTTGCCACATATTAGCATAGAACTCCTGGACCATGTTCCTTCCCACTTTTGTTTCAGGATTAGCTAGGACTTCCCAATTCTTGATTCGAATTTGCTCCTGGATCTCTGGATATTCATCTTCTTTCAGATCGAATCTAACTTCCGGGATCACTGATCTCAGACCCATTATTTTGTAATAATGGTCCGAATGTTCTTTAGATAAGAACTTCCCTTGATTCCCAAGTGGTTTTGGAATGCTCTCTTTCTTGCCTCTTGGAGTGGGTTGTTTTCCTTTAGGAGCCATGATCTTAGTGATCTCGGATAAACACACCAAACTTAGAGGTTTGCTTGTCCTCAAGCAAAAGAAAAGAAAGGAGAGGGATGGAAGGAGAGCTAGGTGCAATTGTTGATGGAGGAGGAGGGAGGCCGAACCCATATTTAAAAGGATGGGGGGTGGGTTTTCGAAAAAATGGAAAAGATAAGATAAAAAGATTGATTTGAAAAAGATAAGATAGAGGATATAGTTTAAAATTGAGAAGATATGATAGATTTTTTTGAAAAAGATAAATCTAGATTTTGAAAAAGATAATATGGAGATTTGAAAAAGATATTGATTAGTTGAAAAGATTTTAGAGTGAAAAAGATAGATTTGTTTTTAGAAAAGATTTGAAAAGAGTTAGATTGAATTTGCAAAGAGGGTGTGTGCTTATGGATTAAGATATATTTGGTATTTTGAAAGAGGGATTTTTAGAAATTAAGGTTTTTAGAAATCAGGGTTCTTGACATGTTTATGCAAGAAATCATGAATTGAAACATAAAATTTGAAAGTAGAATAGAAATATGTGTGGAAAAATGAATTTGGCTCCTCCCTGCCATCCTGGCGTTTGAACGCCCAAACACTGCCTGTTTTGGGCGTTCAACGCCCAATTGCTGCTATCCTGGGCGTTCAACGCCCACTTGCTGCCCTTTTCTGGCGTTGAACGCCAGATAGCTATCCTTACTGGCGTTCAGCGCCCACTGGATGCCCATTTTGGGCGCTGAACGCCCAAAATGGCCTTCACTGGCGTTTTCTTGCCAGTAAGCTCCCTATCCCTGTTTTGTGTGCAGATTCCTTCTGTAACCCTGTGGATTTATGAAAATAATGATTTACCTTAGTATCAATGAGTTTTATATAAACAAATAAAAATAAAAATAGGGCAAAATGCTCAGAGAATTGATGTCCCATGGCTGGGTTGCCTCCCAGCAAGCGCTTCTTTATTGTCTTTAGCTGGACTTTGCTGAGCTTTTAATCTAGCTTCAGCCTTGAGCATTCTTGCTCAACGTTGCCTTCAAGATAATGCTTGATTCTCTGTCCATTGACAATGAACCTCTTATCAGAATCAATATCTTGAAGCTCCACATAACCATATGGTGATACACTTGTAATCACGTATGGTCCCCTCCACCGGGATTTCAATTTCCCGGGGAATAGCCTGAGTCTAGAGTTAAATAGCAGAACCTTCTGTCCTGGTTCAAAGATTCTAGATGACAGCTTTCTGTCATGCCACTTTTTTTATTTCTCTTTATAAAGCTTGGCATTTTCGAACGCTGTGAATCTGAATTCCTCTAGCTCATTTAGCTGGAGCAATCTTTTTTCTCCTGCTAATTTGGCGTCAAAGTTTAGGAATCTGGTTGCCCAGTAGGCCTTATGTTCCAGTTCCACGGGCAGGTGACATGCCTTACCATACACAAGTTGGTATGGAAAGGTCCCTATAGGGGTCTTGAATGCTGTTCTTTAAGCCCACAGAGCATCATCCAAGCTCCGTGCCCAATCCTTTCTACGGGTACTTACTGTCCGTTCTAGGATTCTCTTTAATTCTCTGTTAGAGACTTCAGCTTGCCCATTGGTTTGTGGATGATATGGAGTAGCCACTTTATGGCGAATTCCATACCAAACCATGGCAGAGTAAAGCTGTTTATTGCAGAAGTGAGTGCCCCATCGCTGATTAGCACTCTAGGGACACCGAACCTGCTAAAGATATGTTTCTGGAGGAACTTCAACACTGTTTTAGTATCATTAGTGGGTGTGGCAATGGCCTCAACCCATTTTGATACATAGTCAACTGCCACCAGAATATAAGTGTTTGAGTATGGTGGTGGGAAAGGTCCCATGAAGTCAATTCCCCATACGTCAAATAACTCAATTTCCAAGATTCCGTGTTGAGGCATGGCGTAACCGTGAGGCAGATTGCCAGCTCTTTGGCAACTGTCACAGTTACGTACAAACTCTCGGGAATCTCTATAGAGTGTGGGCCAATAGAAGCCACATTGGAGGACCTTGGTGGCTGTCCGCTCACCTCCGAAATGGCCTCCATATTGTGATCCATGGCAATGCCATAGGATCCTCTGTGCTTCTTCTTTAGGCACACACAAATGACGTGCAAAAGCTTGTCATGCCTCTGTCCCAACACTGCACCAATGGCGTGATCACTGGCATCACACATTAGCTCAAATGGTAATGTCCAGTTTGGTGCAGAAATAACTGGTGTTGTGACCAGCTTAGCTTTCAGCGTTTCAAACGCCTGTAGGCACTCTGTGTCAAACACAAATAGCGTGTCAGCAGCTAGCAGATTGCTTAGAGGTTTTACGATTTTTGAAAAATCCTTTATAAACCTTCTATAGAATCCTGCATGCCCCAGAAAGCTTCTGATTACCTTAACATTGGCAGCAAGGATGGTGGTAATGACTTGAGCTCGGGTTTAGGAGGTTTTTCCTCTTCCAGAAGAAATTTCAGAGGCTCTTTCATGCCCTCTGAGTCCTCCAAATCAGGCTGAACATCTTTAAAGATATTTTCCAACTCTGATTCGAGACTCTCAGCCATGTTGATCTCTTCTACCAAGGAGTCAATAAGATCAACTTTCATGCAGTCTGTTGATGTGTCTGGATGCTGTATGGCTTTGACAGCATTCAACTTAAACTCATCATCATTGACTCTCAGGGTTATTTCCCCCTGTTGGACGTCAATGAGGGTTCGTCCAGTTGCTAGGAAGGGTCTTCCTAGAATGAGAGTGGCACTCTTGTGCTCCTCCATTTCCAGCACAACAAAGTCAGTGGGAAAGGCGAATGGCCCAACTCTGACAATCATGTCTTCAATCACGCCTGATGGGTATTTAGTGGAGCCATCAGCAAGTTGGAGACATATCCGGTTCGGTTTAACTTCGTCAGTTAAGCTAAGCTTCCTGACAGTGGATGCAGGTATTAGGTTGATGCTTGCCCCAAGATCGCATAAGGCTGTCTTGGTACAATTATCTTCTAATATGCATGGTATCAGAAAACTCCCAGGGTCTTTAAGCTTTTCAGGAAAGCTCTTCAGAATGACTGCACTGCATTCTTCAGTGAGGAGAACTCTTTCTGTTTCTCTCCAATCCTTCTTATGACTCAAGATCTCTTTCATGAACTTGGCATAAGAAGGTATTTGCTCAAGTGCTTCTGCAAATGGAATCTTTATTTCAAGAGTCCTAAGATAATCTGCAAAGCGAGCAAATTGCTTATCCTGCTCCTCTTTCCGGAGTTTTTGAGGATAAGGTATCTTGGCTTTATATTCCTCAACCTTAGTTGCTGTAGGTTTATTGCCTACAGAAGTGGTTGAAGAAGCCTTTTTAGAGGGGTTGTTATCAGCATTTGTGTGTGTCTGATCCCTCACTGGCAATTGAGTGCCAGAGTTAGAAACTGGAGTGACGTTAGACGCTAACTCCTTCTCTGTTCCTGGCGTCTGAACGCCAGAACTGTGCCCATTTTGGGCGTTCAGCGCCAGATCTTGCCCAATTTGGGCGTTCAACGCCAGATCCTTGCCCATTTCTGGCGTTGAACGCCAGTCTTGCCATGTTTCTGGCGTTGAACGCCAGTCCTGGGCATGGTCTGGGCGTTCAGCGCCAGCCTTCCACCAAATTTCTGGCGTTTTAGCACCAGAATTATTTTTCCCTGGGCTCTTACTGTCCTCAGGTGAATCTTGGGTGGTTTGCTCATTTCTTGGCTTTTTGCTGCTTTGAGGTGGGGTATTTAATGTTTTCCCACTTCTTAATTGAACTGCTTGGCATTCTTCTGTTATTTGTTTTGACAGCTGCTGCTTTGTTTGCTTAAACTGTTCTTCCATATGTATATTAGCCATCCTTGTCTCTTGTAGTCTATCTTTGAATTCGGCTAACTGCTTTGTTAGGAAGTCCAACTGCTGATTGAATTCAGCAGCTTGTTTTACAGGACTGAGTTCAGCAGTTGCTGTTTTAACCTCTTCTTTCATGGAAGGGTCACTGCTTAGATACAGATGCTGATTCCTGGCAACTGTATCAATGAGCTCTTGAGCCTCTTCAATTGTCTTTCTCATGTGGATAGATCCACCAGCTGAGTAATCTAGAGACATCTGAGCTCCTTCTGCAAGCCCATAGTAGAAGATGTCTAACTGAACCCACTTTGAAAACATTTCAGAGGGGAATTTTCGTAGCATCTCTCTATATCTCTCCCAGGCATCATAAAGAGATTCATTATCTCCTTGCTTGAAGCCTTGGATGTCCAGCCTTAGCTGTGTCATCCTTTTTGGAGGGAAATACTGATTCAGGAATTTTTCTGTCAGCTATTTCCATGTCCTTATGCTGGCTTTAGGTTGGTTATTTAACCACCTCTTAGCTTGGTCTTTTACAGCAAATGGAAACAGTAATAGTCTGTAGACATCCTGATCTATTTCTTTATCATGTACTGTGTCAGCAATTTGTAAAAATTGTGCCAGAAACTCTGTAGGTTCTTCCTGTGGAAGACCGGAATACTGGCAACTTTGCTGCACCATGATAATGAGCTGAGGATTCAACTCAAAGCTACTGACTCCAATGGAGGGTATGCAGATACTACTCCCATATGAAGCAGTAGAGGGGTTAGAATATGACCCCAGAGTCCTCCTGGACTGTTCATTTCCGCTTAGGTCCATGATGGAGAAAGGGAGATGATGTAAAATAGAAAAAATATTATTATTTATTTATTTATTTATTTATTTATTTCGAAAATAAAATAAAAATAAATAAAAATGGGGGAAGATTTTCGAAAAATGAGGAGAGAGAAAGTGGTTAGGAAGTTTTGAAAAAATCTGAATTTTAAAAATTGATTTTCGAAAAAGATGCTTTAAAATAGAGAGAAAAGATATTTTTAAATATTAAAGAGGAGAGAGAAAAACAATAAAATAGCACAGGATTTAAAATTTTTAGATCTGAGGTTCCTTATTTTTGAAAATTTTGGAGGGAAAAACACCAAGGAACACCAAACTTAAAAATTTTAAGATCAAAACACAAGGAAAACTTAAGAACACCTTGAAGATCCACAAGAACACAAGAACATGAAGGAAGAACACCAAACTTAAAATTTTTAGAAAACCAAACTAAATTTTCGAAAATTTTAAGAAAAATCAACAAGAAAACACCAAACTTAAAGTTTGGCACTGGATTTAATAGAAAAAATGTTTTTTGAAAAAGATTTTAAAAAGAAAATAAGGATTCCAAAACTTTAACACGACACTAATAAGAGACTCTAAACTAAAAAAAAAAATTTCTAATCTAAGCAACAAAATAAACCGTTAGTTGTCCAAACACGAACAATCCCCGGCAACGGCGCCAAAAACTTGGTGCACGAATTGTGAATCACACTTTTCACAACTCGTACCACTAACCAGCAAGTGCATTGGGTCGTCCAAGTAATACCTTACGTGAGTAAGGGTCGAATCCCACAGCAATTCACGTGCAGAGGTCATTTGTGGAGTTGAACGCCAGTTTTTGTGTCAGTTTGGGCGTTCAACTCCAGTTTTTGATCCTTTTCTGGCGCTGGACGCCAGAATTGGGCAGAGGACTGGCGTTGAACGCCAGTTTACGTCGTCTATCCTCATGCAAAGTATGGACTATTATATATTTCTGGAAAGACCTGGATGTCTACTTTCCAACGCAATTGGAAGCGCGCCATTTCGAGTTCTGTAGCTCCAGAAAATCCACTTTGAGTGCAGGGAGGTCAGAATCCAACAGCATCAGCAGTCCTTTTTCAGCCTGAATCAGATTTTTGCTCAGCTCCCTCAATTTCAGCCAGAAAAATACCTGAAATTACAGAAAAACACACAACTCATAGTAAAGTCCAGAAATATGAATTTTTCCTAAAAACTAATAGAATTAAACTAAAAACTAATTAAAACATCTTGAAAACTATATGAAATTAACCCCAAAAAGCGTATAAAATATCCGCTCATCACTTATCGAGTAACGGTTCAAAACCGTTGTTTAAAATTTTCTTTCAAAATCGTTGTCTATGCCAGTAATTTTGGCAACGGTTTTTTTGTTACCATTGCCTTATGTAAAAAACCGTTGCCTTTGACCATTGGTAACGGCCGCATATACCACAGGTAAAAAATCGTTGCCAAAGCGTTGCCTAAAGTTTTAGGAACGGTTTTTCAATCTACGACAACGGTTTTTGACCGTTGCGAAAACCCTTATTTGTTGTAGTGTTTTAAATTACTCTCACACTTTATCTTCAACTTTAACTCCACACCATATCTTATTTCCCAAATCCCAAGATAGAAGTTCTGGTGGTTCTGGACAACGACGTCTTCTCTGTTTATTGTTATCTTTTTCTCCCACTAACCCACATTCAAAATTCAAACTTTAGCTACAGTGGTGCTTCAAAAAGTCCTACTAAACCATCGCCCAGCCGTCGTTGTTGAACTCTTCTCCTCGGCCAAAGGGTGTCGTCGTCGCCGGCAGTAGTCGTTGTCTTTGAAAGCTCTGCTCGACCTCTTTTCCTCCATCCTCTTCTCCTTTACGTCATCGCGTCTGGCCCTCTTCTCTCTCGCACAAGTTCTTCTCGTCTTCTCTTTTTAGTTGCTCGATCTTTTTCTCCTCTTCTCTCTCTCCGAGCTGCTAATCCTACGTCTCTGTCTCATCATTTCTCCCTCTTTCATCATCTGTTTTGTTCCTACCTCACCGTTAGTTTTGTGCCTCTCTTATTGTTGGTAACTAGTGCTTGTTCGATTTTTTTTGTTAATTACTTAATTTTAATGATTTTGAGTTTTAATTGTATGATTTCATAATTTGGAATAATATTTATAGTTATGAGTTTCTAATTGTTTTGTTATGTTTTTTTCTTTTAGGGTAAAGTATATTTTTTGTCCCTGAAGTTTGATAAAAGTTTCAAAAATACCCTTAAGTTTTATTTTGTTCCAATTTTGTCCCAAAAGTTTTCGATTTGCATTAAATATACCCTTGACGGGTAATTTTTCAAAAAATTTAAGATCAATTCAATAACAATCTCATAAGAACAACTCTCAACACAAGCAAATCAAGCATCATTTTCATGCATTATTGTTAGATTGGTCTTAAATTTTTTGAAAATTTAGCCATCGAGGGTATATTTGATGCAAATCGAAAACTTTTGGGACAAAATTAAAACAAAATAAAACTTAAGAATATTTTTGAAACTTTTGCCAAACTTCAGGAACAAAAAGTATATTTTACCCTTTCTTTTATTAATTTTGTATGAAACTAGAATAAACTCTGATTATGGTTGATTTCAATGATTCTGGAGTTTGCTGCTGGAGAGATGGTCGTTGAGGGAGAAGAAGGTGATAACAGATAGAAAAGACGTTGCTGCCGTCGTTGATGTTGCTGCCTAATACCGCCGTAATCTCCAACTTGTCGCTGAATCCAAGTTTTGCTTTCTTTCGTTTTGCTCTTCTCCAATGTAACCGTAGATTTGTTTAGATAATTGATGTTTATGTCGTCATGGTGCTAGTGGTAGTGGAGTAGTAAAGAAGAGAAAATATGGTTAACATGGTGGCAATGGAAGATTGTGAAAATTTAGGATTTGGAAAAAAAAAGAAGATGACATGGAGTTGATGTTAAAGATAAAGTGAAAATTCAGATGCAGTCAACTTCACGTAAAGTTGATAGCTGAGAGTTGTTAAATGATTTGAATGATTTGACTAAATTTCCATCTAACGGCTCTTAGTTATCAACTTCAAGTGAAGTTGACTGTATCTGAGTTTCTACCTAAAGATAAAGAGTAGGATTAATTTAGAAATTTTATTAACCAATCAACAAAAAATTAGGGTTTGAGTATTTTTGTCACACAGAATCTATTTTTCATATGGGTATAACATCGATTTCTTTGTTTGATAAATATTTTTGTTAGTGTTTGCAAAGTTAATAGACACAAATTAGGAGTGTTTGCGATTCGGTTTGGATTTGATATTTTTAAAAAAAAAAAAATCGATCCAATCCATTCCAATTTCAAACAGTTTGGATTGGATGGATTTATAGTTTTGTAAATTAAAAAAATTAAATATACATAATAAATCTTATCATTAAATTTTAAATAATCAACAATGACATAACAAGTCTCAACAATATCTTAAAAATGAATATTACAATAAAGATAATAATATAATAATAATTAA
>NC_029785.2:116267995-116274379 GCF_000816755.2 Arachis ipaensis | reverse complement strand
AGTTGAATCAGTTTTAAAAAGTAAATTCAAAATTCGATCCAATTTATACAGTTTGTTAAAAATAAAATTCAATTAAGTTTAAACTAATACTATTTTTAATTGGTTTTAGAATTGAATTAAATTGAATGAGCGATTTAATCTGGATGAATTTATATTTAAATACCTTTGAGTAAAGTACCAACTCGGTCCCTGTCCATTTCCCAAAACGACAAGACGATCCTTAACCAAAAATCCCTTCCATTACGGTCCCTGACCTTGTATTCCGTCTGCCAACCCGGTCTTTCTGTCAGTTTCACGGCAAAAATTCGACGGAAATTGTTGACGTGTCAGGTGCAAAAATGGACAGGAACCTAGTTGTCTCTAAATTTAAATTGGTTAGGGGTTTATTTGTCCTTATTATTCTTTAAGCAATATTTTTTAATTATTTTTTATTCATTGTGTTAATATTCTTTTTTTAATAAATAAATACAAACTAATTAATAAATTATTCAAATTTAAAAATATCATGTATTATGAAACCAAATAAATAATTTTTAAATATATAAATAATAAACATTAAAATTCAGTTAATACATTAATAATAATAACCCTATGATATACTATTAATATTATGATCTAGCTAATTTTCATGATAAAGTGAAACTAATGAACACAATATTTGATATATAGTAAACTTTTTTTGATTAATAACAAATTTAATTTTTTATCTCTTTAAACTAAATTAATAATTCTATTATGGTTTATTTCACTTAGTATTAGTAGCCTACTTATAGTGTATTTTAGTGCAAAGATATCAAATAGAATTATTAATTTAGTTTAAAGAGATAAAAAATTAAATTTGTTATTAGTCAAAAAAAGTTTACTATATATCAAATAATATGTTCATTAGTTTTCACTTTATTGTGAAAATTAGCTATTTCATAATACTAATAGTATATCGTAGAGTTATTATTCAACACAATGAATAAAAAATAATTAAAAAATATTGCTTAAAGAATAATAAGGACAAATAAACCCCTAATCAATTTAAATTTAGAGATAATTAGGTCCCTGTCCATTTTTGCACCTGATACGTTAGTAATTTCCATCGAATTTTCGCCGTAAAACTGACAGAAGGACCGAGTTGGCAGATAGAATACAGAGTCAGAAACCGTAATGAAAGGAGTTTTTGATTAAGGATCGTCTTATCATTTTGAGAGATGGACAGAGACCGAATTGGTACTTTACTCAACACCTTTAGTACAAATGGTTGATTTTCCAATGAGGAAAAAAAAAAAAAAAGGAACAGTNNNNAAGGAACCAAGTTCGTTCTTATACAAACACCGTTCCGTCTTCTTCTTTCCCACAACGTTCTGCTCAATCCAATCTTGCTGTCTATCACTTTCCACTCTCCAGGTACCATCTTGCTTCTTTCTCTCTCTCTCCTGCAAGTTTGTATTTTGACGCTTTTTTTCTGTTGACGGAATTCCTTGAATCCAAATTTGTAAACCTTGCTGTGTTTAGTGCGTTTTTGTGGATCATGTGATGCTCAAATTTCAGTTCAATTGAGATCTTGTGTTTCTGGTTTCCTGTTACTTAGTTGTTGTTATTATTATTATTATTATTATTATTGTTTAAAATTTTATTTACTATTAGTTTTGCAGAATTTTATCGTCGATTTGTTTGTATATGACTTGTTGTGAAAGTCCAGCACAGTATATAGTTTGTAACGCTTTCTTTGCTTTGCTTTTAACGGCTTTGGAAACGCTTTTCGTGTTGAAATCTTATACGTTTTGAAGTTCCTTCAGGGTCCGTCCTTGTCAATGGTTGGTGATGGTGACTTGGTGTTGCTGATTCCCCTTTTGTTCTGTTGCTTTTGTTTCTTTTGTTCATTCTCTCTATCAAAGTTCTTTCCTTTTTTATTTTCGGATTAAAAAAAAAGGCCCTTTTTGCTAACAGCTATTTTGTGATGCTTTTTGGTGATATTTGGGTTCTTATTGCTTGCCTTTTCAGGAAGAACTTGAAACCTGTCTTCAAATCAAATAGGAGAAATGTTTGGTTCAAAGAAGTCTCCTTTAAAGGTTGTTAAATCTGGGTCAAACCCATTTGATTCTGATGATGAGGATCTTGTAAAGGATAACAAGAATAGTTCTACGAAGAAGGCCTCTTCAGAGCGTGCACTTGTTTCTTTAGAAAACACCAATCCTTTTGATGATGATGTTGTTGCTAACAAGAACTCTTCATCATCTTCGTATGCTCTACGATTGGCTGACCGGAATAGGTATAAGAATGATTTCCGTGACTCTGGTGGGTTAGAGAATCAATCAGTGCAAGAACTGGAGAGCTATGCTGTTTACAAGGCTGAGGAGACTACAAAATCGGTCAACAATTGTTTGAAGATAGCAGAGAACATAAGAGAGGATGCTACCAAGACTCTGGTCACCCTTCATCAACAAGGCGAACAAATCACCAGAAGTCATTATGTTGCTGCTGACATTGATCAAGATTTAAGCAGGGTATTAATCCTGAGTTAACACATTTATTTTCACATTATGTGTTTTTGACAAATAACTGATTTAGCTGTGATTGCCTTATCCTTGCTGACAGGGAGAGAAGCTTTTGGGAAGTCTTGGTGGTCTCTTCTCGAAGACTTGGAAACCAAAAAAGACACGCGCAATTAGAGGACCTGTTCTTTTTCCAGGTTAATATTCTTTTTCCTGCATTGCTGGCCATTTTTAGTATCCATTATGTTGGTACTATATAAGAAGAGTATAGAACTTAATGTGGTTCATGACATATAACAGATGATCCAGTAAGAAGAAATGGTAATCACTTGGAGCAGAGAGAGAAGTTAGGATTGACTTCTGCACCCAAAAGGCAGTCCAATCTGCGGGCACCGCCTCCCGAACCGACAAACACGATTGAAAAAGTTGAGGTTTGTATCAACCCTCATTTAGCTCTAGTTTATTTTTTATTTTCATGTCTCTGAATACATGCTGCTTTTGTCTACCATAGTTGTGGTAGCCTAGTGATTTTCATTATTCCCTATGGTTATATTGCTAAGATTGAATTCATTGAGATAGTATTAAGCAAATATGTGATGAACTGAAATAGGTTGAGAACAAGAAGCAAGATGATGCGCTTTCAGATTTAAGTGACATATTGGGAGAGCTCAAAGGCATGGCTATTGACATGGGGTCTGAAATTGAGAGGTCAGTCAACTCAATTGCATATCTTAAATTGTACATTCTTAGATCAACTCAATGTATCTAAATACAAACAATGTGTATCTCTAATCATGTCTTGAGAGTGGTTCTTGAGCACTAGATTGAAAACTTTTTGTTGCCTTCCCTTAAGTCCTTACAAAACCAAAGTGGATAATATGACAAATTGACTTGGAATTTATCGAAGCATGATAATTAATTAGTAGTTGTGTCTGTTTGGTAAATGTTGCAGGCATAACAAGGCTCTGAATCATATGTATGATGATGTGGATGAGTTGAATTTCCGAATGAAAGGTGCTAACCAACGTGGCCGCCGTTTACTTGGCAAATAGTGCTGATGAATTTCAAGGCAATATTTCTTAGTGTGATTTGTATTCAGATTATACAGTATCATTAAATTTTAGACACTCTTTTGGCTCCTCATAGGCCATGATTTAGTTTTACATTTTTATTGCACATAATGTAGATTTCCCTTGTGCTATGATAGTGCATTTCATTTTTCATTTTTCATTTTTCATTTTTCACTCTCCACCCGTCCCTATCCTCTCTTCATTTTTCTTCATATATATTCATTAATTTTGATGTTGCCTGAGTACAAATATTATTATTCTATAATGTATAGGTTTGGTAAAAAAAACTAAAAATAAATGTATCATTTTTTTCTTCCTTATAGTAGAACCGATGAAATTGAGATATCAACAAGGATAGAGACATGGTTAAAAGGTAAATTACGTAAACAAAACAATTTGACTCGAATATTACTCACTTTTTCTAAATGAATTTTTTCTTTTTTTTAAATTGATATAAATCGTTTTAGGCTGCAATTTTTTAAGTTATATGTAAATCGTGCTAGGGAGCAACGATTTTTTAGGAGGCATTTTCAGGCAACGACAATTTAGCAAGGAATGTATTACATTTATAAAGGGGTGTATAGATCCGCTTTTTAATTTGTATATTGGAACTGAAATAGTGTTTTCCCTTGCTATTGACATTGTGTGTGTAATTCTCGGGTGTGGACGACGGTAAAAGACAAATCTAAGATTCACATTTATAGTCCTGCAAACTGGAGGGTTAGTATTCTTTAAATTGGACCCTCAGATTTGATTATAATTGGGACATGCTTTTGTAGCAATTGGACGGCCAAAGACGAATGAATAAAGATTGAACGGTGAATACTTGATGCTTAAAACCTAAGTTTCAGATTTCACCGCTTATCAATCTAACGGACAGGGGTATATCAACGATGATCGACGGTGAGGGAGGGCTCCACAATTCTGACCCTCAATTTTGTAGTCAATAACCACGTGTACATGCACATGGGAAGGGTGCGGTCGATAGCAATTACATGTTGTAGCACACGCCCCTCCAATGCATCAGGATAATCCCTTTTCGGATGATCTTGAGAAATATCCGGCGTTGCCTAAAGCACCTGAGTATAAGCTTAAGATGCCATATCCTTAGAGGCTCCAAAAGGAGATCAAGGACAAACAGTTTTCAAAGTTTTTGGAAGTCTTCAGAAAGCTGCAAATCAATATTCCTTTTGCTGAGATTTTGGAACAAATGCCTCTCTATGTTAAGTTCATGAAGGATTTACTTTCCAAGAAGAATATTTTAAAGGGAGATAAAACAGTGGTCCTGACCAAGGAATGTAGTGCCATAATTCGGAGCAATTTGTCAAGGAAGATGCCAGATCCAAGGAGCTTTTAGATTTCATGTACCATTGGGAGAACAACCTTTGACTAAGCCTTACGTGATCTAGGTGCAAGTATCAATTTAATGCCATTGTCTCTGATGAAAAAGCTATAAATCAAAGAGGCACAACCAACAAGGATAGCATTACAAATGACACACAAGTCTCTGAAACATGCACATGGAATAGTGGAGAATCTCTTTGTCAAAGTGGGAAAATTCTTCCTCCCAGAAGATTTTGTAATCCTTGACATGGTGGAGGATGAAAACGCCTCCATAATCCTAGAAAGCTCATTCCTAGCCACTAGGAGAGCTCTGATTGATGTGGAAGAAGGTGAATTGGTGCTGAGGATGCATGAAGAGCAGTTGATCTTCAAGGTTTTTAAACCCATAAATCATTCAGATGAAGAAGCTAAGGCAATTGCATGAAGACTGAGTTCACTGATCCAAATCTCTAAGAATCCCCTAATGATGCAAAACAGAGTTTGCAGCTCAAGCCTGTTTTAGTGGGCATCAATACAATTCTTCCTGACATCAAATCTAAGTTTGGTGTTGGGTGTGTGTCATCCACCAAGGAGGAGGTTTCCAAGAAGAAAGTGCCCAGGGGATGGAGAAATAAGAAGATCCTCACTGAAGATTTTTCACCAGAGTTGAAAGTGGTGTTGACTCGAAATCCAATGCTGCCTTATACAGTGAACAAAATTCTCTCTCTTGAGCATATTGAGCTAATGCATGAGGATACAGGGAGACGATTCATAGTGAGAGGTGAGGAGTTGAAGCACTATGATCAACCCCCACCTTAACAAGAAATTAACCGTTAAGCTAGTGATGTTAAAGAAGCTGTTGTTGGGCGAGACAACCCGACTATCCGTATCCTTAGTTTTATAGTCATTTCAATTGTGGTTTTAATTATTTTATCTAAATTTTCTAGAGTTTTCCTTGTTTTTACATGTGTTTGATTCATGCAAAGTGTTGAAAACAGGAACAGGAGGAATCAAAAGAAAAAACAGAACACCCTAGAGAAGAGTTGATTCGGGTGCTCTGGCGGTAAATGTCAAGCTTGTGTGTTTAGTGCCGAGGAGCATGCATTTCAAGGAGAGCTCTCTATTTGGGTGGCGCCAAATGCCCTGACCTGGCATTTGGCACCGAATGACTCGTAAATCGAGAAAGACCACTCAGGGGATGGCGCTAAACGCCAGACTGGACGTTTAGCACCAAGGCACATGAGTCTAGAGAATTCGCTACTGTCTTCGTAGTGCTAAACGCCAGGAGTGGTGTTTAGCGCCAATGGTGCTACCGTGAAAAAGTTGCTCTTTGCCTCCCTTGGTGCTAAACGCGGAGCTGGGCGTTTAGTGCCAGGCCATTCAAGATAAAAAAAAAAAGTGCTACCGGCGCTAAACACCGAGGCTGGCGTTTAGCATCAGCAGCACCTAGGCGCCGAATTCAAAGGGGGTTTGAAATTGAAAAAGTGAAAAGCCGTGGGCCCCACCCA
>NC_029785.2:116261351-116267944 GCF_000816755.2 Arachis ipaensis | reverse complement strand
CGTTACCCCCTCCCTATTAATCTTCCCCAATCCCCATTAACTTTCCTTCAATTCCCCAATCCCACCAACCCAAACATCCAACCCCCATTCAATTCCTTATTCCCTTTTTCCCTCCCCCTACCCGAACCCTTCCCCCTCCCTTTCTATATATACACTACTTTTTATCCCTTTTCACCACAACAACACAAATTTTCTTAACCCCTTTCTTCTTTCTATTACCCTTTCCGTTCAAACACATATCCCTCTTCATTCCCTTGTCCCACCATTCTCCTATACCATTCCCTTTCTTTTTTTACAACAACCTTCATCACCCTTTTGTTTTTTCTTTTAATTTCTTTTAACCCATATTTTCCAACCCCTCAAGTACTATTTTTCTTATTCTCTTTTGCCACTCTCTACCTTCCTCTCCCAGTTTATTTTCTCTTTTCTTTTACTCGAGGACGAGCAATTTTCTAAATTTGGTGTGGTCACGCTACTTCTCTTTCTTTTTCACTATTATTCATGGCACCCAAGACTGGAGAGTCCTCCTCTAGGAAAAGGAAGGAGAAGGCCCCAATGGCCGGTCCTTATGACTCACACTGGTTCAGTTCAAAGGTCCATGAGGAGCACTTCCAGGAGATCACCGGGCAAAAAAAGGTGATTCCAGAGGTTCGGCTTGATCTAAAACCGGACGAGTACCTGGAGATTCAGGCTGAGATTTAGAGGAGGGGCTGGGGCACATTGTGCAACCCAGTCACTGAGGTGGGCCAACTCATGGTCCAAGAGTTTTACGCCAATGCTTGGGTAACCTACAAGCATGAAGGGCGTAAACCCCAACTCCAAGAACTGGAGAATGATGGTGAGAGGGCAGATTCTCGAGTTTGGTCCGCAGAGGGTGCGAGAGATACTCAGCTTTCCATAGACAGAGGATGATAATGAGTCCTACACTGAGAGGGTCAACAGGGATCGGAGGCCTGAGCAGATATTTGCAGACATATGCCTTCCGAGATCCTGGTGGAGGCTCAATTCTGAGGAGCAGCCTGGACAGTTGAGCCGACATGATCTGAAACCAGTTGCTGAGGGATGGTTGGAGTTTATTCAGCGCTCCATCATCCCGATGAGCAACCGTTCTGAGGTGACTATGGACCGAGCAATGATGATTCACTGTATCATGCTCAGGAAGGAGGTGGAGGTGGAGCGAGTCATTCCACAGGAGATATATATCATTGCTTCCAATGCCTCCACTCACGCCAGGCTGGCGTGTCACATCTAATTTATTGCCTCTATGAGGCTGCTAGGGTGTGGATTGATCATGATATCCTCATCCCCATTGAGAGGCCGATCTCCAGGAAGACCATGGAGTATGCTCGGGTGTATGCTAGAGCTCCGAGAGAGGAGCCGGCTCCCCCACCTCAGCCATAGCAACTGAGATGCCTCAGGACCTTATTTCCATTCACAGAAGTACTGGGAGTAGCTGACATCATCTATTGGGCATCTGAAATCATCAGTTAATCAGTTGAAGATAGATCATGAGGGCCACTCTGGCCTCCTTCAACAGCTTGTGAAGGAGCAGCAGAGCCAGCGACGGGAGATGGAGCAGCTGAGGTGTGACTTTGGAGCACATAGAGAATTCCCGGGAGGAGGCAGCCACCAGGACAACTAAGGTGGTTGAGTTATTTTTATGTTATTTCCTTCTATTTTTGGTTATTATCTCCTATTTTCTGTTATTTGTTTTCAATCCTTTGCATGAGTAGTAGTAATTTTAGTTTTTCTATTTATTATTTTCTATTTTTCTTTTTAGTTAAAAGTTGTCTCATGTATCAGCCATTGAGCTTGAATTTGAAAAAAAAAAGAGAGAAAAGAAAAAAAAGAAGTGGTATAATGCATGGGAACTTGGGTTTATATATTCTGAATTATCTTATTTATTTTAATGTGGTGGTATTTATCTGTGATTTTGAATGTATGAACTGAATAGTGCATATTTGAGCTTGGAGTTAAGGTTGTTAATTCTTGAGGTACAAGAATTTAGAGAAGTATTATAAATTCTTTAAATTAAACAAGAAATTAATCCTTGAAGCAAAAGAAACAGCAAAACGAAAAAGAAAAAGCAAGGTCCAAGGCTATGAGCATCAATGGCTAGGAAGGTTAAGTATGATCAAAAGAGCTGAAAAGAGTTATTTTCCTAGCCATATGCTTGTGGTGTGAATGTGTTAAGAAATTCTTGAGATAGAACACTTAGAGTCGAGACCAAGTGCTAATAAAGAGTATGCGAAAGGCTCTGAGCACCACTGACTGGAAAAAACTAAAAGAAAAATTAGAATTCAAAGAGTTCCCCAGTTAAATGCTTGTGGTGTTTCTGTATCAAGTAAAGCTTGAGATAAAACATTTAAAGTCACGGCTAGGCTCAAGGTGCAAAGCACCAAAGAAAAGAACAAAAGAAAAAGTTGTGTTCAAGGATTAATCAGAGGTTAAAAAGAAAGAGAATTTATAATATTATCCGGGTTCTAGTTCCAAAGGATATTAACATTCCTAAACTCCAAAGAATAGTGAGATGCCAAAACTGTTCAAAATCACAGTGTCATTAACCCCACTCAGAGAAGAGACAAAAGCTTAATTGAAAGCTCAGTTCTTAGGCAATTCCACTTCTCAGCTTAATTTTATTTTTAGTTGCTTGAGGACAAGCAACAAGCAACAATTCAAGTTTGTGTTGTGATGCGTGAGCATCTTTTCTTTATTTTCATATTATTTTAGATATGAATTCATTGAGTTTTATTGAGATTATAATGTTTGAAGCCTATTTGGATGCTACTTTGAGGCGCATTGTGGTTTTATTTATTTCAGAATGTAATTATCATATTAACAATAAATTTTTGTTATTTTTTATTGAAAAAAAGGGTGCATAATGCATACGAAGGGTCCACACTCTGAATAAGACAATAAACCCTTGAAAAGTACACATATAGTTGGTAACCGAACATATATATATAAGCTTGATGACATTGAAGGGGCGAGTTAGTGATCATAGAGATTCGGGCAAGTTTGGCAGAGTTCGTGCAGAAGAAAAAGGAAGAAAATTGAAGCTGCCAAGCGTTTGGCGCCAAGCGTCTCGTGCTGCGTGCAAGGTCTCTATTGGCATGGTGCTAAACGCCCCAACCTGGCGTTTAGCGCCAGGAAGACCGCAACACACGCAAAACTCTCTGTCTCAGTAGCACTAAACGCCGAACCTGACATTTAGCGCCGGTAGCATGAACATGGATCCGCAAGAAAGGCTTCGTTGGATGAAGATTTTTGATAATAATTAGTTTTATTTTATTTTCTTTTGTTTTATTTTGAAAACAAAACACAATTTTTTGGACTTTTAGTAGTTATTAATTTATTTTAGCCTCAAATCAATTAGGTTAGATATAAAAGGAAAAAAGATACAGCCCTCCAGACTCCTTCTCTTCTCTTCTCTCTTCCTCATTCTACACTTTACACACTTTTTTCTACTAGAGTTTCCCACACCATGAGCAACTAAACCTCCCTTATTAATGTTAGGAGCTCTATTTATTCTATGGATTAATATTATTGTCATTATACTTTCAATCAATGCACTATTTTATATTTAAAGATTACTTTCGTTCTTCATCTTATGAATTTGAGTATATTGGAAGATAGCTCTTTTTTTACATAAATTCTTGTTGATTTTTGGAAAAGTTAACTCACTTGAATAACAGCTTGAAAGTAACTCCTCCTAAATCATTAATTTCCTAGACTTAACGTGATATGTGACATATAATCATCTTATATTTAGGTAATTAGGATTTTTGTGGCTAATAAACTAGAATTGGATCTAAACCTTTAATCTTAATTAAGTGACCAAGAAATTGGCGGTTGATTAGGTTAGAGGAGATTAAATCACTAAGGAATTAGAGTTTAATCAATTAAAATTTGCCGTGAATTGAGTCTTGCATGATTAAAGAATTTAGTAAGAACTATTAATCCAGAAAAATAAATATCTCTGAAACCTTAACTGTTTCTCACATACTTTTCACACCAAATTTACTATTACTTTCTTAATTCCTGAATCACTGTTTAATGCTTTTGAACCCAAAACACTATTTCTACTTGTTTGACTAAGTGAATCACTCAATTATTGTTGCTTGGTTCATCAATCCTCGTGGGATCAACCCTCACACCTAAAGTATTACTTGGTACGACTCGGTGCACTTGCCGGTTAGTTTGTGGTTTTGAAAATCCGCATCAATGACGACATGGCATGTGATCCACTCAGAATTCACGACAGTCACAACGACGTTGACGTAGATCAACTGCAAACTCGAGCCCGCTGGAAAACTCACGCACTTCAAATACTTCATTTTGTTTATTGAAGCAATTAACCTGAATGTTCCGACTGCACGTTGATTTGCATATAATTTAGAGGTCACGAGCTCAGAGAACACATAACCAGCATTAATTCGAGCCTCATCTTCAACCCTATTTTTAGTGAACAACTCATTCAGTCTGTAAAATGTTGCCTTTACTAGTGTAGTGACTGGGAGATTGCGCGCCCCTTCAATACCGAATTAATGTACTCAACTAAATTTGTAGTCATGTGACTCCATCAGTATCCACCATCAAATACCAAAGCATACTATTCACGCGAAATTCTTTTCAGCAACCTTGTGTACGCTTCACCCCGCTCGCGTAAACACTCGTGACGCAACTGGTGTTCGCGCACTATCCTAAAGTACCCTGTGACACAGAAAAAACAAGACATCCATTACAATGACGGTAACTATAACATGTAAACTATGTGAAAATTTTAGTTACCTATGTTTACGATAAGCTTTTGGAGATATGGTGCCTTAAATTTTCTTAAGAAGTTATACTCTATATGCCTAATGCAGAATATGTGGAAAGCTCTCGGAGGCGACCAAACTCCATTACTGCGAGCCACGACTAAACTAATAGAATCGTGTCGATCAGAGATAAAACCCACACCATTCCGTGTCATCACATGTTGTCACAAGTTACTAAGAAAAAAAATACCACGCATCAGAAGTCTCACCCTCGACAATAGCAAATGCAATGGGGACGATATTGTTGTTTCCATCATGTGAAATTGTCACCAACAGACAACCCTTATATTTTTCATATAAATGAGTCCCTCTACCTGCACAACTAGTTCGCAGTGCCTGAATGTTCTAATGCAAGGGTAATAACTCCAGAAGACCCGAATATTAGGAACCAAGTCATTCCCCTGGTAACAAGGTATGTTTTCAAAGTGGACGACTGCTGATGACTCCTTGGTACACATGGCTTCAAACTATCTCGGTAAAGCTTCATAGGAAGCTTCCCAACCTCCAAATATTTTTTGGACTGGCTTCTGCTTTGCTAATCATGCTTTACAATAACTTATAATGTAATTAAATTTTTATTGAACTTCAGGCATGACAGATTTTACCTTTATGGATAGGTCAGCCTCTACCAATAGCTTAATAGCTTCTGCAATTGTGATTAAATCCAACTTAAAATGTTCTTGAGAACTACTGGATCCAGTGCAAGTGGGACTACCATTATATCTCCTTATCTCCCAACAATACTTTCTATAGATCATGCTAACCCTAATCAGCCAATCACAAGTTGTAACGTACTGTGTACATTTGACATAAAATATTTGGGGTTCTGATTCATACACCCGGTAGTCTACGCCTCTTTGGATAGCATAGTCTTTAACTGCCACAATCACAGCTTCTCGAGAACTAAATTTCAATCCCACGACAAATTCATCATCTATCACAACAGAAGACTCTGTTACAATAATATCATGGCATAAGTTCACAAAAATACATATACAAGTATACATAAATACATAAAATTTCATTAAACAAATTATACATCTAAACTACATACTTGTATTAAAGTATTTAGGATATTCTGGTGCATGTATAGCCTCCAAATCCAACGCGTACATAAAAGATGGCTCTTCGAACGGATGCTAGTTTGTTAGTGCATTTATCACTTCCATCACATCTGTCTCCATGGTGTCACCAGCTTCATCATCGTCTTCATTTGGATCAACAATCTCATAGTTGCTTTCAAACTCATCCTCGTGGTCACTATTGTAATCTCTCCATTCGATATTTTGATTGGCTTTAGATTGTTGGAACTCAATGTACAACTCGATGATAAATGACACTCGTGATCGACTTTCGTAATAGATTGAAAACATCTTTTGCATGTTCCCTTCATGTGTGTCATACTTCATTTGGAAATGAACGAACCCAACTAAACACTTATACAAGATATCGGTACAAAATATTCGATACCATCTTCGATATATGCAGATCTATTCTTTCACAAATAATACCTTTTAGTTTTTTAAATGGTATTATAAAAGGAATAATAACATCACATGAATTTTTGCATATAAAATTTACTCTCTCAAGTGTTTGTAATAATATCTGATGATGATATATAATGTAATTTTAATATAATTCTATCCTCCATTTTTTTTAAAATAATATCTCTCCCCTCAGCATTAGTTCAAAGTTGCAAAAGTAAAAATAAAACAAAGTGAACATATTGAGAGAACAAAAAAGAAAAAGATGAATTGAAGAAGACGAAGTTTG
>NC_029785.2:116260339-116261344 GCF_000816755.2 Arachis ipaensis | reverse complement strand
TTTCGAAAAATTGACCCACATATTTCAATTTTTCATTTTATGAATTTATTTTTATCTAAAACTTACCCTCCAATTTCCTCAATCTAAACAAAAAAATCTGAATCCACACAAATCAGAGGCATCAATATGTACCCTAATTTGAATATTACATTTCTTAAATTTGATCCTCAGTTTTTTAATTCTTTATAAAATTGAGACTCTAATTTGTATTTTTCCAGTAAAAAAAAATCAACTCCATATTTTTCAAAAACACACCAGCTCTCTATATCCAAGCATAACACGTCTTCCAAATTCATAGCTAAAAAATGAGCCGTATAAATCTAAATAATGAATACAATTAAAAAAAATGAGTATTATAATTTTTTTTAAATTTTATAAAAAATACTTGCAATAAGCAATTTTAAACTTTATAAAAATATTTACAATAATTATAAAAAAATTAGTTGTATTTGTTATTTTAGTCGAACTCATTGCAAGATATAACAAGTACAATAACAATTTTCAAACTTATAAAAATGCTTACAATATAAATTTTTAAATTTTATATAGGCCAGGATTATGGTGTAGATTGATAAATTTCTTCTACATCTATAGATGACATTTGTCAAGAACTGAAAGTGATAGCGTACCATAAACTTCACATAATGAACCGAAAAAATAGAACTTTATATATGGACAAACTTTATATCTTTGTTGCAGGAGTAGGAAATGTTAGTAGTAGTGAACCAGTGATTAATAAATTTATTTTCTATGTAAGCAAAGATAATTATTTTATGGTTATTATGTTAATATCATGGACTGGATAATTAGTAGCTGTATTTTTTGTTTTGTGGGCCAGAATTTTATTACAATACTATTTGTTTAAGTTGTAATATTTTTTTAGTTAGTAGAATTAAATTTTTACCGATTAAATTAATTGGAATACACATTATATATAATGATAGAGATGAATAATAATTTTTTTATGCTATTTATGATATGTTAAATTATATTTTAAAATGATAC
>NC_029785.2:116231546-116259467 GCF_000816755.2 Arachis ipaensis | reverse complement strand
TCTATTAATTCTTCTGTTGATTAGATGTGTTAATAATTAACACAAATAACAGCAAAACTTACAAAACTATATTCCTAAGGTGTATTAGATCTCACAATTTTAGAAATTGTCTCCCATCATATTTAAACATAGCATGAAACCATCTTTAACTTTCGACAAGTGTCATCTATAGGTGTAGAAGAAAATTTTCTCCTACACCGAAGCACTGGCCCTTTTATATAAATGATTTCATGTTGTATTAACAATCAAATAGGTATAAACGTATGGCAAGTTCAACTATGTAGATAGTATGTTGGCATCTATATGTGTAAATTCGTGGTGACAGCCTGTAGTTATAACAAATGGCAGAGGAGGAGACGAGATGTGAAGTTTAAAAGAAAGCTGTAGAAAAAGTTGAATGTAACAGGATGTGAAGTTTGAAAGAAAACTGCAGAAAAAGCTGAATGTAACCACTTGAGGAGGTTATTACTCTGGTTTGATAATGATTTTTTTATCATGATTAATTAAGTTAAGTTAATTATGGGCTCAATTCTTGAACTTTTCTCGTTTTTGGACAAAAAGTGAATTTTGTGTTTAAGGCCGAACAATATAAAGAAAGAATATCATAAGTTAACATTATTGCTATTCAATATCCAACAAATCAAAAAATCACTACAACTATAATTACTCCAAAAAAAAATGAAGAACGTCACTGCTACTACTAGTCTATTACTACGCCGTACTATTTTGGAGTTTCACACACTCATCATTATCCATATGCAGAAAACTGATATTGAAATAAATAATTATATAATTCTAATAATAATAATAATAACAATAATAATAATAATAATACAAATAATTAGAAATAAGAGTAAATATGAGTTAGGCATTTCAAACAATGATGTTGTTGACGAAGACGACTTAGAAAAGGCTGAATGGGTTTGTGGAGTAAACAACGGCTGAAACCTAAAAATGTGTTTGGTTCACTGAATGACGGGTCAAATATTTTTTTTTTCATTTGCTTATACTCTGTTTATAACAATGTTCCAATAATATTTAATAATATAAACAATTTACAATTCTATAAGAGAAGAATTAATTTTTTTATTAATTTTCTGCATATGGATAATGATGAGTGTATAAAATCCCAAAATGATTCCGCATAGTAGTAGACTAGTAGTTGCAGTGATGTTCATTTTTTTATTTCGGTGATTATAGTTGGCAGTGATTTTTTGGTTTGTTAGGTATTGAGTACTAATAATGTTCACTTATGATATCCATTCTTTATATTTTCGGCCTTAAACACAAAATTTACTTTTTTGTCCAAAAATGAAAAAAGTCTAAAAATTGGATCCGTAATCAACTTAACTTAATTAATTAAGATAAAAAATCATTATCAAACAACACTATTAACCTCTTCATGTGGTTACGTTCAGTTTTTTCTGTAGTTTTTGGTCAAACTTCACATCATGTCTTTTTCTATGTCATTTGTTGTAACTGCAAGATGTCATCACAAATTTATACATACATGTAGATGCCAACATATTATCTACATAGTAGAACTTGCCTAAACGTATACCCTTTACATGAGATAAGTAACATAATATATTGAAACTAGGATTATTGCTAGTTAAATATATTTTCTTTTAAAATATTTACCACTATTATTCAAATTTTATTAGGATTATACGCGATACAAATACGATACGACATGAATACGGTGATATATTATTTAAAAAAAAGATATGATACCCGCGACCTCTTAGGTGAGTATGGAGAGACTATACCATTTGAGCTATAACTCGTTGGCGAGATTCACCTGCAATTAACTTTATATGAAGTTGAAAGTTGATAGTGGTTAGATGATTTGGCAGATTTGACTAAATTGTCATCTAACAGCTCTCAACTATTAATTTCACACAAAGACAAATGCATATGAGTTTTCACCATGTTTGAGACATGTTGTATAATATAATAAAATATTTAAATGATAATTAATATTTATTTACTATAAATAATAAATAATATATTATATTGATAAAAATGACAAAATAGTAGGATTTTTTATTGCTAAAGCATGTATACATGTACATAGTAAAAATAATAAAAAAAACAATATATACTTGTGTTCATATTTGGACTCAAAAGCCTAAGTTTAATTACTAAAGTCTAACTGAAAGCAGTGTTGTAAAAATCGGACCGAACTGATCGGTTCGACCGGAAAATTGGTGAATCAGACCTTAAATTGGTCCGGTCTGCTAGTTAAATCGAACAAGAAAGCGAACCGGTGTGAACCGATTGAATCCGGATTGAATCGGTGAAAATCGGTCTAATCGAACCGCTGGAAATTAAAATTTTTAAAATGGGTGGGGTGGGGTTCGAACCCTGTCCTCAATGAAAAAAGAGCAAGTCATAACCACCAAGTTGTCACAATTCTAATTAATATATTTACAAATTATTATATATATATAGATATCTTTTATCAAATATATTTACTTTTATTTAATTTATTTTAATTTTAGTTATAAACTCATTTATTTTAAAATTAATTATATTTTTATTTAACAATAATTATAAATTTACTTATTTTTTCTTTTCATAAGTTTATAATATCTATTAATATTATTTTTTAATAAATACTTGTAGTATATAATAGTATAATAGATATAAATTAAATAGCTGAATATTCTTAAAATGTTAGTAAAAATATGTATTTTAAATTTTAACTTTACATTTTTTATTATTTTTTATTTTTTATTTATATAGGACCAGGTTAACCGATTCAACCAGTGACCTATCGGTTGAACCAATAACCCAATAACCCAGTAACTTGACCGGTTCGATCACCGATTCGCTTCTGACAACTATGACTAAGAGGCTCTTCATAGCCCAAAAAGAGTTAAATCTAGGATATACCCTACGGGATGACTTATTCGACCTGTGCTAGACTCTGTCTCCATAACCCGACTAGAGTGGCATAACCATCTCTCGGACACTATGAAAAATAACTTCCTATCATGACTAAATAAGATCTTTTCAGATGATGACCAAATAAATATTCTCAAATATTTTAAGTATTTTCGATTCATTCTACACTTACACTACTTAAATTCTTGTTAACTTAGACATGAGAATTTTTTGCAAGTATTCTCAATCGTAGTTCCAGAACTGACATAAAGGCTCCTCATATGCATTCACCACCACCTCCGACTTCTTCCATCAAACCTATTTACAATCTATCTATTTCAGATTACGTTGGAACAATATTCAAGAGAATAAAAAAATAAAAAGAGAATTAACAAAGTAAAAGATGGGCTTTTAGTAATAACCCACAACACTAATTGTGGAGGAGAAGCCAGATTAGACTCATTCGGATTTAAAAAGACAAAAAAACAGATCGACATCGGCATATCCACCGTGTTGGAGGCGTATCGGTGTTGCATCCACGTCAAATATGAATATGTCAAGATTTCTGATGTGCCGGTGCTTCCTAGACTCCGTATTACACTTATAAATTAAATAAAACTATCATGACTAAATTATTTTTTTAAATGTTATTCAAATTTATTATTATCCAAAATTATTCTAATTCGGATAAAAAAAAACTTTGTGATTGCTTTCTTTAGCAATAATTTTCTTTTTCGGTTTCAAGATTTGAACTTGACACTATTGAAATGGAACAAATTTTCCTATTATGCCACTTACAATGGATTAGGAAGTCCTAATGTGCTAATACCTAATCTACAAGGTTTTCTTTTTTGTTAAAAAAAATTTATATTAAAGATTTTTTATGTTCAACGGCACAAGCTGGAGCATCAAAGTTAGGGTACACAATAAACACAATGGATAAAGGATCTATGTGTATTGGTGAATATACATTACTCCTAACTGGATCCAACCTTGGAATTTCTCCACCATTAGTTAGCTCTAGTGGATTACCATTAAGCAACATGGTTTGGCTTCTAAGGTAACCATCTTTTGGGGTTAGGTGGTACTCTTCTCTGAATGTCACATCTGATGCTTTTGTTCCAACCCATGAAAATGCACTTTTGATATGACTAGAAACCGAGGTTTCTTTTAGGATGTGTTTGGCACCATCTTCTTTTGCCTCACGGTCATGAATTGTTAGTAAGAAGTGAGTCTTATTGCTTAAGTTGATCACCAAAAATGTTACACCATCCTGTTCAATGAAAATTAAGAACAATAATTTAGAGTTAAAATAAGACACAACTCATATGGTATAAATTATTATTATTATTATTAATTCGTAAAATGGATGTTAATATTGAAAGTGGCAAAGGCACACTTACTCTGCCTTTTGAGCAATGAGCATAAGTACGTATAAAAGGTGAAAAAACATCACTCGAAGCTGAAAGAACCTTCTTCCCCATTAGCTGATTCCACAAAAGTGCACTAAAATAAGGAAAAAAAAAGGGAACCCTTTCTTTATTGTCATTATTTCTTTTCACAAAATCTTAAAAAGGATACTAATAATAAAAATAGAAAACAAAATGCAATTGACCCATATTTCACCTTTACAAGAACAAAATTATATATAAAAAAAACGAAAATTAGATAAAAGGCCATTAAGGCATTAACCTCTAAAGGAATATTGTTTTTTGTTTTATCTTCATTTTCAAAAAATAAAAAACAAAAACCAAACCATAAAAACAATCATTATTTAGACTTGCCTGTAGTAATCAGGATTGGGAGAGAAAGTGGTGGTATTGAGAAGACCATAGTTTCCTCCAATTAAACTCTGCCTGCAATAAACCTTTGTGTTGTATTTTGATGCTATTCCAAGTTCATCTAAGTACCTACAAAACCACATTCAAAATCCAGAACTAGTAATAAGTCAATTGATTCCATTTATGATTTTTTATGATACTAGATAAAATTTTGTAACATTAATTTCATAGTCAATATTTACCAAAAGCTATTAACAAAAGTGTCAGAGATATCACGGCCACCACTGTTGTATGCACCACCCGCTTCTCCAACCCATGCAGCAGACCAAGGACCATATTTCTTAATTGTCTCTGACATGTTGCTGAATACTGATTCTACATTGCTCAAACGCTCAGGATCTAGAATCTTAGAATCAAGATTCACATCACTACCTACAACCAAAAAAGAAATTTCGTGTAGAACTGTTTACATTAGCAGTATATCAAAATTAAACTGATATGTCCTAATATATGGTCGTATCAAGGGCATGATTACGGATCGGATTAAATAACAATATAAAACTCTTTTGCGTTATTTGTGCATAACAATGAAATGAATGCGCTAAATTTCTAAAAGAACAAATAGAGTAGTAAGATCTAGCTTAAGTTGCAAGCAAACCTGGGCCCAAGTTATATATGTGATGAGTGAGTGCATTGAGTAAACCAGAACCTGTGACCTGAAGAAGTTTATCAAACCAATTCTTGTCATAGAATCCTCCAGGTGCTATAAGTGAAGGTTTGAACTTGTAGTTATGGTACATTGTGTTTAGAATTTGTTTAAGCTTTATCAAATCTTTTCCATATTGTGCTGCACCAACATTTGCACCAATGCCCTTACCACTCAACTCATTACCTGTAGCAGCATATATATGCAACATTAATTTTTAAGGAAAAAAGTTTCAATATAAGAGAAAGGCAAGTATAATGTACATGTTGATAATGGTCAAATTTTAGTAAATTGACTGTTATCGACAAAATCTGCTAAATTTATAACAGATTTCAAACACTATTTTTTTTCTATAGTATTTCTTAGTCCGACAGACCAAGGACTAATTCATCGGAAATCGAAACTCCGTTAAGGATTTGCTGCTATGCATAAGACAAGATTCACTCACGACACTATTTTAAATGAATTAGTGAGCTAACCACTGAACCAACTCAAGTTGGTTTGATTTCAAACACTATTCATTTGGCCGAATTTCATCTATATTGATTATGGAATTCACTAAATTAATGATGGATTTTAAGCATTACAAATTGGAGAATGTTAGTGCATTTTAGAAAAGGTAGAGTGTATTTTTGAATTCTAATTCTAGATTTTAAACTCTAAATTTGCACAATAAATGGAGAGATAAGATTCCTTACTTAATAAGAAGAATTTAGTTTAAATTTTAGGTTAGTTGACTATTAAGATCAAACTTTGTTTGTTAAATTAGAAGTAGATTTTAAATGCTACTAATTTGGCTAAACCCTAACCAAGTTAACTATTAGCAGTGGAGTTTCATAAATTAGTGACGGACTTCAAGTATTACTAAACTATATCAAATCCCACTTAACTAATAACTATTAGCAACGGAATTCTCTGAATTAGTGGCAGAATTTTAGTCCTCAATAATTTGTATGATACTGTTTTTCTATATATTCTCGTACCGAATTCCCACGAATCGATTTGGTATCCCTTTGAAATAGTGTAGCTTATGAAATCATGAGCATTAGTAGAGTCCCAATCTCCTACCCAGGCAGCACGTTTCGTCTTGCGCCTCCCATTTAGGGCATTCAAGCCAAATGTCACAATTGCCCTGAAAGTTTCAATTTTTTTATTTTATTTTTTTGGAAGGAATTAAAAAAAAAAAAAAACAATAATCTGAATGTTAAAGAATTTTCTTACCCTGTCTTGTTGAAGAATTGGTTAAGCTCATCCCACCTTTTCATTTGTAAGCATCCTTTTGAGAATCCAAACAATCCACCATTCTTCTTCTGAAATTGTTGGCATGGGGACTTCAAATTCCCTACCTCATATAACACTTGATCTTGCAATGAACCTCCAATTCTTATCCTCAAAGGCTTGAGACCTATCAAGCATCCATCCGGAAAGAAAAAACATCATTCTTTGAATTATTAATACCCTAAATTACTAGAGACTGAGAATGAGAAACTTGTTTTAGTATTTAACTGGGTGTAAAGTGAGAGATAAACCCTGAAATAAAGATGAAATTCTAATTTAATTTGTATGAAAAAAATAAAGTTAAAATTAATTAATTGAAATGAAAGTATTTTAGGTATAAAATATTAAAATTTTAGTTTTTGTTTCAAAAATTTCAGTCCTCCTGTGTTTTTACATTTTGGAAGTACTGAAATACTAAAATTTTAAAGATAAAAATTAAAATTTTAGTACTAATTTCTGGGTCAACAAATATAATAATGAGTTCCAATTTCNAATAAAATATTATTGACTACAAATTTTTTAGAAATTAATTTGAAATATTTCTCTAATATATATCGATTTTGTCGCAAATGGTCTAATTATTTTTGGCCATATGAAGAAGCAAAGTAGCTTTAGCTTACCTTGGATAGCCTTGGTCAGTAAAGGCTGAGACAAGTCCTGAAAAGTCAGAATTCCAACCTCTTAGACATTTTACAACTCTACAAGTCTCTGTTCTAATTGAATGAGAAAAAATAGTACCAAATTTATAATAGATGTATTTCCCCATGGACAATTGTTGTAGTCACACTTATCTTGAGGCCACCAATCAATGGTGGCACAGATGAAGTTATCGTCGGTATCAGCTACCGATCGAGCTCCATCGACGATAAGCGAACCGTGTTCGATATCTTTACTCACAACCAAACTTAGAGGAGAAACCAGAAACACAAACAAGGCTAGGTGGAAGAATCCCATTATAATTAGAAGTTTTCACTTGCAACTGAACTTGTCCAAATTAACTGCACCATAGAAAATAGAATATATACTCCATAAATAAACAGAGCAATCTAAGAAATTCAAACTGTCGTGTGTTTTTTGATAACATGTTTTGATGTTTCAAAACCGTTAGAGAACAGCACGTTTCTTAATACTATAACATATTTTCAGGCCTAAAGATGCATCCTTGAATTCAAATAACATGCTAGATAATATTTCATTATATTAATGGCCAGCAAGAACTCATGATGTCAACATGAAAAGGAGATAGATAAAAGAGAAGGAAAACCCAGATGAAGAAATCATGAAAAGAACATATAAAAGCTTGATGAGAGTCTTTATTTTGTGTCATTGTTTACCTTGTAATGAGTTTCACGTTTCACTTTAATTGTGTTGAGCTTCTTCTTTTTGAAAAAACACAAAAACAAAGTTGATGATAAACAAGATGAAACCTCAAACCTTGTCTCAAAGGAGGAGCAGCATAAGCAGAAGAAGAAGGAAATGTTTGTGAGGCACCAAAACGGGAAACGAAAGGGGCATGTCTTGTGGTAGTTGAAATGTGTTCCTTCATTCATACACACGTAAAGACACAACAACATAATACAACACAACAATCTCATAATATATTACCATCATTTAGCATTCATTATAATTATTTGATATATCTGAATATTTATTATAAAATATTACGTTTTTATTATTATGATTCTCTTAACACATATAAATATTCTTTTATATTATATCATTCTAAATAATTTAAATACACTCAATAACACACAAATTCTTTCTCCAATTTAGTCTCTTATCTCTAACATGGTATCAGAATCATGATATCCTCTTTGAGGAGAATAGATTATTTTTCTTTTAGTTAAAACACCATATTTATCATATTTTTCTTCTGTGCCATTTTTTTTCTTTTTCTTTTGTCAATACCTTGATGTTTTCTCACCTAACGGATTAGTTCATTTACTAAACCATAAATTTTTCGTTACTTTCCAATAATTTGCCATCTCTTTAGACTTTGTCACTTTTTCAGAATTTTTTGTCAATTCGTCATCTTTTCATCAGTTTTTCGGCAGTTGGCCACTCTTTCGATAGTTCCGTCTATGTTTTCTTGTGGCAGTTCCATCTACATTTCTTTGTGGTAGTCGCTTCCTTCAAACAGCGGCAATTCTGTCTGTACTTCCTTCAAACAGTGGTAGTTCCATCTGTACTTCCTTCAAACAGCGGCAGTTCCATCTACACTTCTTTTCGGCAGTTCTGTCTGCGCTTCCTTCAGACAGCGGCAGTTCCGTCTGCACTTCTTTCCGCTAGTTTTGTTTGCACCCGTTCTATCAGTTTATACATTTTTTTATTTCGATATTTTAAATAAATTTCAAACTCAAGTTGTAACTTACAACTTGAGTTTGAAGAAAAATATCAGAATACATTAGGATCAATTAGCATTTATTAGAATTATTTGATATATCTGAATATTTATTATAAAATATTATATTTTTATTATTACGATTCTCTTAGCACCTGTAAATACATTTTTATATTATATTATTTCAGATCATTCAAATACACTCAATAACACATAAATTTTTTCTCCAGTCTACTCTCTTGCTAAAAAACACAATATAATATTAATGTTAATGATGCATGTATTAAGGAGGTTTCGTCATGTGGACTTTGTAGCTGTCCTTATTGTTGAGCCTAAGTATTATCTTCCCCACCAACAACTACCCTAGCAAGCAAGCAACTCTATCATTTCATAAATAAATTATGTTCTTTTCTAAATGGGTATCTCCTCAAGTACAGATATCATACAGTGATACTTTCTTACTCAATAAGATTAAAAAAAAAAATATTATACAAGACATGAAATTTCTGATTAAATTATGACAAATTTCCAATCTATTGAGCTGCACACTTAGCTTTATTGATATTTTAATAATAGCGNNNNTTTTGTACACTAGAAAGAATAACGTATATAATATATCGAAAGTCCAGATTAACTATTATTGTTATTATTATGAAAGCAACAGCATAACCCTTTGCATAATTGCATCTAATTCTAAAGTTATTGTTGTCTTGAAAGTTGACCGTTCTCTTTAATCTTTATTTTGTTATTTATTAAGTCAACTAAAACAGCTACTAATGAACATGCTTAGACTTTCTAATAATAAACACATCGACAATATATAATTTAGCCATATCATCACTAGATCTGGGATTCGTAAAATCAAATTCCTTCCTAATACTACATACATAGATTGTAAAATCAAATTCATTTGAAAAAAAAATTAAAGTAAAAAATTAATAAAGTGATAAAATAAGAGATTAATTATTAATAAATTAATAAGTTTTATTATATGTTAATTTTATTATTTTAATTTAAAAATAATTAGATTATTTTTTTATTTTATCAATTTAAAGAAGTTTAATCTAATTTGTTTCTAATAGTCTAATAGCAAATTCATAAACAAAAAATGAACATTTTTGTTGTGGTTGGCTGGCTATACTTTATTTATTTATGTTTAATCTGTTACCAAAATAAGGGACAGGACAATTTATGTGAATAAAATGTTTGGAAGTCAATTTTATATAAATACAACTTTTGAAATAGGAAGACGTAAATGCAATTTTTTATATTTCTATAGAAATCGCTGCTGCCAATAGCAAAAAATATAATCCGCTATAAATAGCCGCGGTGTACGTGGTTAGGGTGTAACACATAAACTGCAGCAGTTTCTGTTGATGGGACATGTGCATAAACCGCTACCGTCAGTAGCGGTTTGTATTGGGACCGCGTGCGTAAACTGTTGGAGGTAATAGCGGTTTACGTTGAACAAGAGAGCTCAACTCAGTGAATGGAGCAAGAGGAAAAATGTATTATTCGCTTGTTGCTGTACCATTTCGGTGTCAATTTATATGTTATGATTTTTTCATATCTTGTCTTCATATACATGGACATATGAAGCAGTCTTAGCAAGATCGAATTTTGATAATAATCGTATATGGTGTTTTATTTGTATTTCTTGCTTGTGAAGTAGTGTTTTTGAAAATCAGGAGATTTTTACTTTACTTACAATTTTTACTTTCTAATGTCATATTCATCTGTGGTATGAGAACTACTTTACCACCCTTGTACCCCGTCAAGATGTTGTATTCAATGACATAATTCCCTAATCTACAAACCTAGTAATCGGGTACCATTGCAAAACCCATTGCTTTGGTCTATATTGTTGAGAAGCATCACAGGTATGCCAACTTTGAGTCTCTACTAATGGTTGGATACGTTAGAGCAATTTATCGAATTTAAAACATCAGTTGTAATAGCATCCAATTCATATTTCATGTTGCCATCCTCAGCACAAAATGAATCTGAGCTAAAATGAGCTAAGATAAATTTTTCCATCCCCATCAATATATTCCGTTATTGTATTATTCACCTCATACACAATTTTAAGTGTGGGATGACTGTGCATCATATTATATTTTTCTATATTTTTTCATATCAAAATTTAATTAATCATGCTTAATTATTGAATGTTTTTGTGCTTAAGTCATATATTACTTTCATATCTTTGATTTGATTTATTTTATAGAAAATGATGGAAAAAGAAAGTAAAAAGCACAAAACAAGCATGGTAAATGATAGGGATAATTTGACTATGAAATTGGTGCTTGTGTTGGAGCTCAAATTGAAGAATGGCGCTGCCTGGGAGGCCTCAGCGCTCACTCCCACGCTCTCTAGCAAGCTCTTGTGCCAAAAACGCTAGCACTCAAATCAGCATGACCCTGCCTTCTTCAACGGAGTATAACAAGAGTTGTAAAGCTCTAATTGATGCGCTTCTAGTTGCATTAGAAAGTAGACATCTAGAGCTTTCCAATGATGTATAATAGTCTATAGTGGGCGTGAAATTGGAGCACAAATAATTGGCATCTTTAAAAGTGAGAATAAAAGTAAATATTACAAAATGCAAGAATTAATAAAAGCTATAACTAACATAAGCAAGAAATCAACAATAGCAAGTAAGATAAACATAAAAAGACATGGAAACATAAAATTGCATTAAAAGAAATCCAAATCCAACAAGAGTTCATAAACATAAAAGAGAGCAAATAAGAAATTAACAAGAAAAACTAAGAAGATTAAGACAATAGAACAACAAAATATAAAGAGAATTGAAATAAAAACAAGAATTAAAACTTGGATCTAAGAAAATTTGACCTAAACTACCCTAAATTCTAGAGAGAATGGAGAGCTTCTCTCTCTAGAATTCTAACCTAAAACATGATGAAAAAATAAACTATGACTACTTGGTTCATTCTCCCCTTCAATCTTTGGGTTCAATAGCATCATAAATGAGTTGGATTTGGGCCTGGATGCTCAGAAATCGCCCCCAGCGTATTGCCTTTAAGTTGGTCACGTGCTGCTTCCAACGCGTACGCGCGTGGGCCACGTATACGCGTTGTTTGACAGATTTCTTCCCATGCGTACGCATGGGCCACATATACGCGTCGCTTGGCAGATTTCCTTCCCACGTATGCGCATGGGCCACCTATACGCGTCGCCCTGAATTCAACAAATCCTCATTTCTTCATGAATTCTCCATTTTTACATGCTTTTTCTTCATTCCTTCAATCCAATTTTTGTCTTCTAAACCTGAAATCACTTAACAAACATATCAAGGCATCGAATGGAATTAAAGTGAATTAAAATAATCAATTTTTGGGCCTAAAAAGCATATTTTTACTCTTAAGCACAATTTAAGGAGAATTTACAAAATCATGCTGTTTTAGTGAATAAATGTGGAAAAAGTTGATAAAATCCTCTAAATTCAACACAAGATAAACCCTAAAAATGGGGTTTATCAACCTCCCCACACTTAAACAATAGCATGTCCTCATGCTAAACCAAGAAGGATAAGAAACGGTATGAACATTTATTCAAGGCAACTACCTATATGCAATCTATTTACATATAATCTATCTAAGTGCATGCAACTATTTGGTCAAAATAAATCAATTCCCAAGAATACATATATGAATATGAGGGCTAAGGAAATCATGATCAAATCAACTTCACAATTGAATTGAGTTATTCAAAGGAATTTACAAACTTGCAAGAAAAGAAATAATAATAGGTGGAAACATAGAATTGAGCAATCGAACCCTCACCGGATGTGTATCTGCTCTAGTCACTCAAGTGTTTAGGGTTGATTCACTCAATTCTCCTCTAATAATGCTTTCTAAGATTTGTTTTTTTATCTAACAATAAACAATTATTCAATGCATGCATACATATATCATGAGGTCTTTTCATAGGTTGTAATGGGGCTAGGATCAAGGTAAGGTTATATATGGCTAAGTGAGCATGAAATTTGAATCTTTGATTAACTTAAGCTCTTACCTAACCTACAACCTATACAATTAAAATACAAACCTAACTACCCATTCTTCACTTTTTCACATAATCATGCATTCTCTTTTTGATCATAACACATATGCATTATTATTATTACTTTACTTTGGGGAATTTTTGTCCCATTTTTATTGCTTTCTTTTTCTTTTTTTTTTCTTTTTCATTCATTTTTTTATATATGTATATTTTTTCTTTTTCTTTTATTTTTTTTTTCAAACTAAAAATATATATAAGAGCATCAATGCATATGGTTTAACATTTAATGCATGAGTATGTACCCAATTCCCAAGATCTTCAATGAAAATACAAAACATACTTTTACCTCAACCAATGTCCCAAGTTTTCCCACACTTGAATGATACACACACTCACTAGCCTAAGCTAATCAAAGATCCAAATTAATGACATTTATTGTTTTTCGCTTTAAGGCTTGTAATGTGCTAAAATTAAGAACAAGAGGGGGATTAAAATAAGCTCAACAATGGTTGATGAAAGGTAGGCTATTTGGGTAAGTGAGCTAAATGAAATGATGACCTCAATCATATAAATGCATGTATACATGGAATAATGGACATAAAGAATCAAACAAATCAAAGATTACAATCATAGAAAGAGAATAATCACACACAAGAAGGAAAATTGTGGTTATATGATGTAACACACAATTAGGCTCAAAACTCACAAGGTTGTGTGTTCTTAGCTCAAAAACATGTTCCACAATGTATAATTCAAGCAAGTTCAATAAAAAATGTTTACTCAAATCAATTGGGATGTCAATACCCTATTAAGAATGTTTTTCTTGGAGAATTTTATTATTTTAATTAAGCTTATTATACATATATGCAAACCTAGAAAATGCATCTAAAAATTCTAAAAGACCTAATAATAAAAGAAAAATAAAAAGTGGAAGTATTAGGATTAGAAATTTGTCACCTAAAAATGACTGTTTTGGTCGGACGACCTCCCCACACTTAAAAGTTTGCATCGTCCTCGGGGAATTCAAAGATGAGTAAGGGGGATATGGTGACTTTCCGGATTGCCACCATCAGCTGGTGGATCAACCGGTTGCTGCATGTTCTTTCTTCCGCTTCCCTTGTTGCTTATGGTGCATCCTCCATGAAAAATAGAAAACCAGATAAGAAAACAAGTAAATGCAAAAGCAAGGAAGCATATATTGTTAGAATGAGGTAATAATCACTAGAATGAAGTGAGTGACCCAATGTGTGACATGGATAAAAGTAAGTGTGCATTCTAAGTTGCGCATGGTTTAGAACACACACACACTAACATAAAAAGCTATGTCACAGTTACACAAAAGAAACATGCACTTCACTCATTCTAGTGTGCTTGAGATGCTTCAAAGGAAACTTGTAAGTTAAGACCAACAAACAAGTCATAAAGAAGCATGAAAGCATTCAAGCAATAATCAAACAATTGTGAAATGGAAGATAAAAGGACATTGGTTGATGTGCAAGGAGACTTTAATGATAAAGAAACAGTGAAAATCACACATCAACTAATGACACACTTTGAATTTTGGTTCCCATCACCTAGTGGATATAAAATAAGACACATGGTTGCTATGCAAAGTAGTAAAAGAGACTAGAGGTGAAATCAATCACATAGCAAGCAAGGTCCATATAGAGCACATAGTTAAACAATTGAGGGTCAACATGTCCTTAAGGAATAAGCATAACATATGAATGCATATGATCAAGCAACACAATGCATTGAGATAAATGCACAACATCCAACATCAAGAAATGGCCTAGTCAAAGTAAATAGTTCCAATCACATGTTGGCTAGCTACAACATGCAATTCAAAAGATTTAGAATGCTTGAAAGGCAATTCTCATGCACTTGGTATGCACAAAATTAAGCATGAAGAACTCAAAACTAAGTAACAAATTATAACCTCAATAAAGGATTCCAACAATGAATATTAATAACAATGATGCTAGGATAGCATCTCATGGGTAATCAGCAGCAATTAACATCAAAATTAGCAAATTAAATCAATAATCCAACACTTAGCAACAAAATAGAAAATTGAAGTAACTAACTAACTAACTAACTAACCAACTAACTAACTAACTAACTAAATAAAGGAGAAGATGGTGGATGGTAAATGATAGTGGTGGGTGATGGTTGGAGGAGGGAAATAAAAGAAAAGAAGAGAGAAGAAAAAAAGAAATGGAAAGAAGAGAAGAAAAGAAAGGTGTGTGAACAGGGCAGGGGGTCATGCTTACGCGTGACATGGGAAAAATGGAGATGACACGTACGCGTGGGTCACGCGTATGCGTGGGGTGAAATTTGTGCTAGATGCACAGTTTTAACACCCCACCAGCACAACTCTCTGGTTTTTGGCCCATGCAGCAGCAGCATCAGCGTGACGCGTGCGCGTCAGCCACGTGCACGTGTGGGCGTCACTTTTTTTTACTCTTTTTTTAAAGAAATAATAAAAATAGAATTAAACACTCTCCTACCCTATTTACACTCTAAACTAACCAAAATTTTAAACTTAACAAAAATCTATTAATTTTTGAAAAATTTTTAAAGACAAAACAAACAAAACTTGCACTTCAAGCAAAATGCAATTCAAAAACAACTATTCTAAATCAAAACATGAATCCAACAAGAAACCTATCAATCAAAGCAATATGTACAAGAGTATAGAAAATAAGAAAAACTACCTACAATGGCAACTCAATTCATCCATTGATTATATCTACAAGAGAATGGAAAGAGTTTGCCATGGTGGGGTGTCTCCCATCTAGCACTTTTATTTATTGTCCTTAAGTTGGACAATTGGGAGGCTCCTTGTCAAGGTGGCTTGTGCTTGTACTCTTCCTTGAACTTCCACCAATGCTTGGACTTCCAATAAGCTCCAAAATTCAAAATTAATAGCACCAAGCTTTGATGAAGTTTCACACAAGCTAAGGGTTCCCAAAATTGATCTTCATATATTCCCGGATCCCAAATCTTATTTCTACACCCATCTTCAAGTTGATCAAGACAATTCCATTCGGGTGGTAAATAATCCGAATTCTCAAGTAAACACCAAAGCATCTTCCTAAACCCATTCAATTGAGAACTATACCAACCATTGCACTTAGACTTTGAGTTTCCAACTATAAGGAACCTTGATTGGCATTTCCATCCACTAACCAATTCTCTCTTGCTCTTAACTCTACAAAGAGCTCTAAGTTGTCCATCCGTCTCAAGTAAACTATATTCAAGTGGAAAAGTAAAGCTTAGGGATAAGAGAGTTACCCACTTGAATGAAAGAATGGATGGTTGCTTAGTGAGAGAGGCTTCCAACGGCCTTGTAGTTTTCACTTCCTTGTGCTCTTCTTGGATGACATCCACTTCTTGGCAAGCTTCCTCAATTTCAATTCCTTGTTCACTAACTTCTTCTATACATCCCTCATTGCTCAAGTCATGTATCGGAGGTTGTGCACAGTCCTCCTTGTCATCAATTTCACAACATAATGAAGGAGGTTCATCAATTTCAAAAGATACATTGGTTGGTATGGAATCATCTTCAATGGTGGAGCTTATCGCTTGCTCAATTTCTTCCAATTCCTCCTCAACATCCACAATATGCTCAAGAGGTTGCACATTCTCCTCTTCAACATCAATTTCAAGCTCAATGGAAGAAGGTTCAACCACTTTCACAAAATCACCAACAACATTACTTGGTGTGGAAGTGTTCTCAAGCTTGAAATCCACCTCTTGTTCAACTTCGCCTAGGTCTTCAACCACTTCTTCTTCTTCAACAATCTCCATCCTTTCCACTTGTTGCACAACACACTCCACTTCCTTGTTCTCATGTTGAGATTCTAAAATCTCCTTCATGCTCCTCTCTTGGGTTGATTTTTTACATTCATCCGTGGAAATGCTTTGCTTGTTGCATGAGTCCCATGAGTCCAAGGTGGCTTTAATTTTGGCAAGGTTAGCCATGATATCTTCGTGCCTTCTTTGGGCTTTCTCTTGCTCCTTTTGATGGATGATTGCTTGAAGCCAATCCATTGCTTCCTTGAGATAATCCATTGGCTCTTGTTCCACTTGACTAACATAAGTAGGATCATATTGCTCTTGACTGGATGGATATGAGTGTTTTTCCGTAGAGGGTTATGGTGGAAAGGGAAATTCATCTTGTGGTTGAAAATTCTCATACATGGGAGGTGGTTCATCTTGGTAATAGTATGGAGGTGGTGGTTCTTGAGGGTATTGGGGTTGGAATTGTGGTGGTTCTAAGTATAGTTCATATGGCTCATAAGGTGGTTGGTATGGTGGATATGGGTTAGAGTCATATGGAGGTGTTTGGTAGTATGGGCTTGTGAGTATGATGGTTGAGGGCTATATTGAGGAGGGGATTCATAGCCATATGGTGGTGGTTGTTGATAATCACAAGGAGGTCCACCATAGCCATTGGATTGGTATGCATCATGGAATGACTCTTGCTCATATCACATTTGGGAAGGTTGTTGCCAAGAAGGGTGATCAAATCCTTGAGGCTCCTCCCATCTTTGATTGTTCCATCCTTGATGCGTGTTGTCATTGTAATTCCCATCTCCTACAACATAGTTAGAACCAAACTCATAGCCAAATAGGTGAGAATTCATAGTGAAAAAGAGGAAATAAAGATAAAAACTAATAAGAAATAAAGAAAACAAACTCCTAACTACTAGCAAAACTAAGAAATAACCACAAAGAAAGATATTCACATATTCACAGTAGCCAATAATATAACAGCATTGCAATTTCCCAGCAACGGCGCCAAAAACTTGAGGTTGAGAATTATCGTCGGTTAGGAATTTCACAAAAATAGAAATAGAATTTCGTTGTAAGCATAGTTCTAAACCAACTAATAACTCTCCATCAAAGTTTAAATTTGGTTGTCACAAGTACAAACCCCAATAAAAAGTAACCGAGAGTATTTAAACCTCGGGTCATCTCACAAGAATTGCAATGAAGTGCTCAATTATTGGCTATGAAGAAACAAGGGGGGTTTGATTTGATGATTGACAAGAAAAGTAAATAACAAGAAAGTAAATGACAATTAACTAATAAAGGAAAGGAAAAGAACTCTTAGCTAAGGCATGGAAATTGAGATCACCATCCTTGTCTATAAACCATATATTGACAATTATGAGGGACCAACCCATCAAGTCTACTTCTATACTTGAAGTAAGTCAAATAGGCTTGATCAACATCAACCCATAAGTCCCAACCTAGCTACTATTGACTTAGTAGTAGGCTAGTGTCAATGGATATCAAATTGACCAACAAGGGACCCAAATCACCCATCCAATGAGACCTAATGACTCAAGGTCACTCAATTCCCTTAGCCTAGGCCAAGAGTGAAGAAAACTACTCTATAACTAGTGAAAATATTTTATCAAACACCTAGAGTGCAATAAAAGTAAACATCACAAAATGCAAGAATTAATAAAAGCTATAACTAACATAAGCAAAAAATCAAGAATAGCAAGTAAGATAAACATAAAAAGACATGGAAACATAAAATTGCATTAGAAGAAATCCAAATCCAACAAGGGTTCATAAACATAAAAAAGAGCAAATAAGAAATTAACAAGAAAAACTAAGAAGATTAAGACAATAGAATAATAAAATATAAAGAGAATTGAAATAAAAATAATAATTAAAACTTGGATCTAAGAAAATTTGACCTAAACTGCCCTAAATTCTAAAGAGAAGGGAGAGATTCTCTCTCTAGAATTCTAACCTAAAACATGATAAAAAACTAAATTATGACTACTTGGTTCATTCTCCCCTTCAATCCTTGGGTTTAATAGCATCATAAATGAGTTGGATTTGGGCCTGGATGGCTCAGAAATCGCCCCCGGCATATTGTCTTTAAGTTGGTCACATGCTGCTTCCAACGCATATGTGTGGGCCATGTATACGCGTCGCTTGACAAATTTCCTTGCACGCGTACGCATGGGCCACATATACGCGTCGCCTGGCAGATTTCCTTCCCACATATATGCATGGGCCACGTATACGCGTCGCCCTGAATTCAACAAATCCTCATTTCTTCATGAATTCTCCATTTTTACATGCTTTTTCTTCATTCCTTCAATCCAATCTTTGCCTTCTAAACCTGAAATCACTTAACAAACATATCAACGCGTTGAATGGAATTAAAGTGAATTAAAGTTATCAATTTTTGGGCCTAAAAAGCATATTTTCACTCTTAAGCACAATTTAAGGAGAATTTACAAAATCATGCTGTTTTAGTGAATAAATGTGGGAAAAGTTGATAAAATCCTCTAAATTCAACACAAGATAAACCCTAAAAATGAGGTTTATCAATAGCGTCCTCTCAAAAATCAGTGGGCGGTACACCACCACGGACCTCACAAGATCTTTAATTGGAAAGCAACACACACACGTGGGCGGTAAACCACCACGAACCCAACATAACATTCATTTTAAAAAAATATGTGGGCAGTACACAACTACGTACCCCCACATAATATTTACTTTTAAAAACATGTGAGCGGTACACCACCACGTACCCCCACATAACATTTACTTTTAAAAATATGTGGGTGGTACACCACCACGAACCCCACACAATATTCTCTTTTAAAAATATGTGGGCGGTACACCACCATAAACCCTACTGACATTCACTTTAAAAAAACATATGGGCAGTCCACCACCACGAACCCTACAAAACGTCTTGAAACTGGGCAAGCGGTAAACTACCATGAACCTTGCCAGGTCAAGGCTCAAAACAATATCATTTTCAAACTCATTATAAATCATTCATTCATACCCATTCATAATCATTCAAATTCATCCATTAAAGTCAGATTCATCATATACATATCATATTTACACACTTCTCATTCATAATTCACCACCTCTCAAACTTTCTTCATCTCCAAGTTACTACTCCTCCCTATCTTCTTCTCACCACTTAACATGCAACTGAGGTTTAGGGGCAAAAAGAGTGAAAATAGAGGTTTAAAGGTTCAAAATTACATTTTAAAATACAAAACTCACTTTGCTGATTTCAGGGGTCATGCGTACGCGTGTTTATCTTGCTCGCGTACGCGAGATGCTAAACCCGAAAGGGTTGGTCGCATCACGTGCAGGTGGTCGCGTACGCGAATTCTGCAGAGTGGGTAAAAATGCTAAGTGCTGTAGAGTTTTAGTTTTGCACACCGAACTTCTGACTCACATAACTTTTTGTTTTAAAATATTTTTCATCCGTTCTTCAAACGGTGTAAACTTCACGGACCCAATTTTGATATGAGACAAGTTTGAAAAAGATTGGGAGTCTGGAAGCCGAGTTATGATTTGCCAAAGTTTGGTCAAAAATCAAAGATAATCTTTAAATTCCAAACATCAACTTTCAAAATATTTTAACCTCAAACCCCTTTAACACTTACCAAATCTGCATTAACCAAATTCAATCATTCCTCAATACCCCTCATTTATTTCATAACCCACCAATTCACATTTATAATCATTTCACATAATAATTCATATTCAAACAACATATTGCATAATCATTAACTTCTATACATACAAACATATATACCACTTCACATTCCAATGCTCAATTCATTTCATAGTACCCCAATAAGGGAATGAATCTTCTCAATTTTTTTAACAATTGAGGGAGTAAAGTGTGATCTCTCACCATTAATTTTATAAGTGGGACCATGAATAAATATGATAGAGAGAACAATGAAGAGTTAGAGATCACACTTTACACTCATTTTTTTTAACAATTGAGAGGATCCATTCTCCCCCAATAAGCTTAACAACTTTAACTCACAATTAACCAAATTCAACCTCAACATTCATATTCAATTCACAATTATATACCCAACTATCATCATTCTCACCTCAAGAGCACCGTAATCTATATAACATACCTCATTATTCATCAAGCTATCATCATCATGGTTCGCCATTAATTTCAATATCAAACATCAAAGAAATCCACATCTCATTCTCATACAATAACTAATCAATCCAACCAACCAATTCAACACCCATATACATCAAATTCGACAATATCCTCATTATTTACTAATGACAACAATTCACATATTCATCCTATCCTATGATCGACTAGCCTAAGTCTTCAAGACACATTATATTTTAGTTACGAGAAACCAAAACCATACCATGGCCGATTCCCCGATAAACCTAGAACACCTCAAGCGTTTTCCACACCACAAGCTATTAACCACAGCCCCTCGCCGACGAACCCTAGCTTCCAAAATTAATCTCAAGCTTTCATCATCTTCAAATGAGTTCCAATTTCACAAGTTCGACCTCCAATTTGAGTTTACACCAACAATATTCAATCTAAACCACATATACCACTATAATTAATTTCTAAACTCAAAATCTCAATAATGTCACAAGAGGGTTAGGGTTCTTACCTTGCCCACAGCTCAAGTGAGCCACACCCAACAAAACTCGCAAGCTAATTCGAACCTAAACACCGAAATTAAACAATTTTCATCATAATTGCTCATTAAATTCAAAATTTAGGGAGGAGAAAACTGGAATACATAAGATTTTCTTACCTAATCGATGACTAGGTTTTGTAAAGCTTGACGCACTGGTCGTGTGCCTGCAAAGGGTGCGACGATCGGAGTTCTGAATCAAAAGTTATCTTGACTTGAATCAAGAATAAGGGTTTGTAAATTCTCCTCCCGATTTCTTGTTTTTTACACACGTGGGTGATAAACCACCACGAACCCCACATAACATTTATTTTAAAAAAACATGTGGGTGGTACACCACCACGAATCTCACATAACATTTACTTTTAAAAACACATGGGCGGTACACCACCACGAACCCCACATAACATTCACTTTAAAAAAACATGTGGGCGGTACACCACAACGAACCCCACATAACATTCACTTTTAAAAACATGTGGGGGGTACACTACCATGAACCCACACAACATTCTCTTTTAAAAACATGTGGGTGGTACACCACCACGAACCCCATATAACATCTCGACACTGGGTAAGCAGTAAACCACCACGAACCTTGCCAGGTCAAGGCTCAAAACAATATCATTTTCAAATTCATTATAAATCATTCATTCATACCCATTGATAATCATTCAAATTCATCCATTAAAGTTAGATTCATCTCCAAGTTACTACTCCTCCCTACCTTTTACTTACCACTTAACATACAACTGAGGTTTAGGAGCTAAAAGAGTGGAAAATAAAGGTTTAGAGGTTCAAAATTACATTTTAAAATACAAAACTCACTTTGCTGATTTCAGGAGTCACGCGTACGGGTGGGCCATGCGTACGTGTGGGCGTGTTTTTCTTGTTCGCGTATGCATGCACCTTGCTCGCATACACGAGATACCAAACCCGAAAGGATTGGTCGCGTCGCGTGCAGGTGGTCGGGCATGCGAATTCTGCAGAGTGGGTAAAAATGCTAAGTGGTGTAGAATTTCAGTTTTGTACAACGAACTTCCGACACGCATAACTTTTTCGTTTTAAAACATTTTTCATCCGTTATTCGAGCGATGTAAACTTCACGGACCCAATTTTGATATGAGATAAGTTTGAAAAGGATTGGGAGTTCGAAAGTCGAGTTACGGTTCGCCGAAATTTGGTCAAAAATCAAAGATAATCTTAAATTCCAAACCTCAACTTTCAAAATATTTAAACCTCAAACCCCTTTGACACTTACCAAATCTGCATTAACCAAATTCAATCATTCCTCAATACCCCTCATTTATTCCATAACCCACCAATTCACATTTATAATCATTTCACACGATAATTCATATCCAAATAACATATTGCATAATCATTAACTTCTATACATACAAACATATATACCACTTCACATTCCAATGCTCAATTCATTGCATAGTACCCCAATAAGCTTAACAACTTTAACTCACAATTAACCAAACTCAACCTTAACATTCATATTCAATTCACAATTATATACCCAACTATCATCATTCTCACCTCAAGAGAACTGTAATCTATATAACATACCTCATTATTTATCAAGCTATCATCATCATGGTTCGTCATTAATTTCAATATCAAACATCAAAGAAATCCACATCTCATGCTCATACTATAACTAGTCAATCCTACCAACCAATTCAACACCCATATACATCAAATTCGACAATTATCCTCATTATTTACTAATCACAACAATTCACATATTCATCCTATCCTACGGACGACTAGCCTAAGTCTTCGTGACATATTAAATTTATTTACGAGAAACCGAAACCATACTTTGGCCAATTTCCCGATAAACCAGAACACCTCAAGCGTTTTCCACACCACAAGCTATTAACCACAACCCCTTACCAATGAGCCCTAGCTTTCAAAATTAATCTCAAGCTTTCATCATCTTCAAGTGACTTCTAATTTCACAAGTTCGACCTCCAATTTGAGTTTACACCAACAATATTCAATCTAAACCACATATACCACTATAATTAATCTCTAAACTCAAAATATCAACAATTTCATAAGAGGGTTAGGCTTCTTACCTTGCCCATAGCTCAAGTGAGCCACACCCAACAAAACTCGCAAGCTAATTCGGACCTAAACACCGAAATTAAACATTTTTAACATAATTACTCATTAAATTTGAAATTTAGGGAGGAGGAAACTAGAATACAGAAGTGGTTTTCTTACCTAATCAATGACTGGGCTTTGTAGAGCTCGACGTACTGGTCGCGTGGCCACAAACGGTGCGACGATCGGAGCTCCGAATCAAAAGTTATCTTGACTTGAATCAGAAACAAGGGTTTGTAAATTCTCCTCCCCCCCTTCCATGTGTGTTCAGCGTGTGTGTGTGTGTATGAATGAGGAAGAGAAATGGTTGATGCCATTTAACTTAGTGGGTTAGGTTGGGCCTTGAGCCCATTTTGGGTCCGGTTCGATTGGTTTGGCTTGTTCGGCCCAATCTTGGGCCAAATTCTTTAAAATTAGTGTCAAAATTCTTGTTTTAATTAGATCTACCTCATTAAACTATAAAATTTTATTTTCTAATTTCTTAGATTAATAATTAATTTATTGACTAGTTATTTATTAATTTTCAAGGTTTTACAGATCCCACGAGGAGATATGGACTGAGCAACAATGGTCGAATGAATCACTTAGTCAAGCAAAAAAAAATGTTGTTTTGAGGTTCAAAAGCATTAACAAAATTTCAATGAGTAAAGAAAGCAAATAGTGAAATTAGTGTGAAATGTATGTGAGAAAACAGTTAACGCTTCGGAGTTATTTTTTCTTTCGGATTAAGTTTTCTTACCAACTATTTTAATCATGCAAGATTCATTTCATGGCAAACTGTAATTGACTAAACCCTAATTCCTTAGTGATTTAGTCTCTTCTAACCTAATCAACCGCTAATTCCTTGGTCACTTAATATAGATTAGAGGGTTAGGTTCAATTCTAGTTTATTAGCCACAAAAACCCTAATTACCCAAATACAAGAGGATTATATGTCACGTATCCCGTTAAGTCCAAGCGATTAGCAATTTAGGAGGAATTTACTTTCAAACTAGTATTCAAGTGAGGTAATTTTTCCAAGAATCATAAGAATACATATAGAACAAGGGTTATTCTTCCAATATACCCAGATTCATAAGATGAAGAACGAAAGTAATCATTGAAACTGAATCAAAATACATAAATTAAAATAGAATGATAATAGTGTTAACCATGGAAATAAACAGAGCTCCTAACCTTAACCAAGGAGGTTTAGTGGCTCATGACTTAGAGAAAAAACTAGGGTTCAGAAAAGTGTAAACTGTCAAATGAAGTGCGTAAGAGAGAAGATCCTCTAAAGGGCCAAATCTTTTTCCTTTTATATCTAACCTAATTTGATTTAAAACTAAAATAAAATAATAAATTTTAGACCTAAAAGATTTTGTTTGTAAATAAAAATAACTAAAATATAATAATTAAAAGCCAAATCTAACTAAAGATGCTCCTTTGGTAAAGATTGATTCGCATCATTGGCGCTAAACGCCGGATTCAGCGTTTAGCACCACAGGGGGCAGTAACTCTTCATTCAATTCTATCTTCCTGGCAGTAAATTCTAGGCTCGGCATTTAGCTCCCACTGATGTAGTGGCTTGGATGCTAGTTACAAGGCACCTAGCACTAAATGCAGAGTCGTGGCGTTTAGCGCCATGATGGTGGAAGAAAAGTATAAACTATTATATATCGTTGGAAAGATCTAGAAGTTGACTTCTAATGTTGCTGGAATTGCGTCAATTAGATCTTTGTAGCTCTAGTTATTCTCATTGGAGTGTGAGGAGGTCAGGGTTGACAACATCCACTTTCTTCCTGTTTTTTCTACACAAACTCTGTCAAACTCGACCGAATCTTTCCTAAAATTAATAAAACCACATTGCACCTTAAAGTAGCATTCAAATAGGCTTCAAATACTAAAATATAAATAAAACTCAATAAATTTCTATCTAAAATAATAAGAAAATAAAGGAAACATGCTCACGCATCAGGTCCATTTCATCAGCTACTCTGAGGTGAATGCAAAAACTCATGTGCAAAATGGCAACATGTGATAAGGATAACTAACATAGAAATTGAGACTAAAACATCTAAATTTAATTAGAGAAAAAATGTTACCAAAGAACATGAGTGTTGGGATAAATATCACATGAATGGAAATAGTATGAATTTGCATTCTCTTTAAGGGAATGAAAATACATCTTGCACCCTTTATACCTCCAACCTAGTTTAATATCAATAGACATGACAGTTTCAATGGTTTCAAATATACCACCTGATAATAAAAAATGGGTGACAAAAAATTATTTAAAAAATATAAACTCTTGGGGTATAATATAAATGCATGAAAAATAACTTTGATATAACCTTAGTAATATCTTTAAGTTCACCAATAGGCTTGTAAGGAGTGTTGTTGATAAGATCTTGCTCAAATGAATTAGATGCGTCAGATACATTGGTTGGAAGCCTTATCGTTACCCATAATAAACTTATTGATGAGAAAAATAATCTAAAAAATAAGTTCAAGACTAATGATATCAAACCAAATAGAAAAATAAATGCCAACAATTAGAGAAGTTATTATACCTTTATCTGAATTTCTTAGCTTGTTAAAAGTCAACATTAATATATAAAATAGAGTTGTAGCTTGTATTGGATATTCACATAGTTTTTAAAAATTTATAAATCAATTTAACATGATAATATTAGAATTTTTTTACAGATCATTTATGAAAAAAATAATGACAATATTAATAAATATGAAGATAAGAGTTAATAAAAAAGTTTTTTTATATAACATATATATCCTTGAACAGGTTAAACATGGCAAATTGCAAAATAATTATGAACTAAGTATTAAGATGCTGCTCCGTGTGATTCACCAGTTGAGCAGCAAATTCTTCCCAGAAAGTACACCTTACCTTTTTCTTAGATCTATAAATCCAAACATGTAATGATAACAACATAAGAAAAATTTGAACATTAAGACCCATTCAACACATTACATAACAAAATAAATATAAAAAAGACTACACTAATTCTATTATAGACTTCTTTTCATTCTTGGTAAATTTTATTATATCATCCTTACCCGTTAACAATCCAATAACATCTGCATTAGACAAAATAAAAATCATAAGACTACACTGATTTTAAAAGGATAGAGATAAGAAATAAAAAATTTCCGAGTTTTGACCTCTACCTATCAAATGAGAGTGAGGATGATCATGATTAAGTATCATTTCATTAGGCACAAAGTGAAAAATATTATTAGAAAAATTAATATCATTTAACAAACAAATTTAAATTTTCCTCTTAAAGAAAATACATGGAGCATAATTGGTTGGCTTATACTTATGATCATTAAGTTCAAGCAAAAAATTAGTAATAGAGTATACTTTTTCCTCAATTATCTCATGCTCAAATAATCCCCTAAGAATTTTTTATAGAACATTGAATCCGATGACCCTAGCATGATAAACAAATGTGACAACAACTAATTAGAATAGATAACTTTATAATGACACACTTTCTATTAATCTTATAAATGAAACATAACAATCATCCAATCTATTAACTTACCAATTCATCCATAACAAACAACTCTAAGTTAAGCGTCCTAAACTTCTCTTTACTTAGAGTAACAGACTATATTTTGATAACACAGACTTTTACACGCTAAATTTGGTTTGCTACAGCAAGGTCAAGGTCCTTAATAATATTGAATGAAGAAGCCATATGAATATAAGGCAATCAAGAACTATTATATAAGAATATAATTATGGAAATTCATAAAAAAATAACATGATGAATTATATTTAATTACGCAACTAATGAATGAGAGAAAAAATATACATGAATATAATTTAATGCATTAATTCTATGCTGCTTATATAAAAAAAATCGGCTTGACCAACGTCTGTTAGTCATGTCGCTTATCAAGAGTACATTGCATAGAAAATCATCATGGACATTAAATTTCTCAAGCAAAAGGTGAACTAAAAACTAATTATAGTTAAGCTAGATTAGTGAGCAATGAAAAAAATCTTGCACTAAATTTAGAAAACAAAAATTAATTATGGCTAAGCTGAAGTAATGAGCAATAAGAAAAATTCTGCATTAAATTTAATGTATGAGTTGACAAAAAGTAGTAATGACTTATTCTCTTAGGCATATTTATTGAATTCAATTCATTCATTAGTTCCTAAAAATGAATTTTGTTTTTACGACTTAAAGCCATCAGTTTTTAAAAAAATTATTTAAAAAAATTAATGAGAATATAAATAAAATTGGATACAACATATTAATACCATTGATTCATATGTTC
>NC_029785.2:116219297-116231464 GCF_000816755.2 Arachis ipaensis | reverse complement strand
AAATTACTTTAAAACTTTTCACTAAATAAATAATTACTTTACGAAACTGAATCAACTTTCATAGGTAAGTTTATAAAATCTGAAACACAAATGCCTAACATAATTACTCCGCATCCATTAAAAATAGTTTAGTATCGTCTAAAAAGTATAACCAATTGAAAATTGAATTAAATATTTTATATTTCATAAACTTAATTACAATTATTCAGATAATGTCTCCAAGAAACTCATTAAAAACAATGGAAAGAAATACACTTTATAAATGGAAGCCTACTTGGCAACAAATTATGTAGTAAAGTCCAAATAAAAAAAAACAAAATCTCATTTCATAAAATGACTTACCATGTCCAACACTTAATTCATTAACTTAATGATCAAATTTTAATAATATGATAAAGAATTATCAAAAAGTGGTATACTTAAAGAGAATAACGTAACTATAAGGCGAGAAATACTTATCAGAAAGCATGATTAAATATATCATAGAGAATTCCATAATATAAACATTACAAAGAGATTAAAAGAAACTCATTACATTGAATATAATTGAAACAGAACAACAACCTTAGGCATTCTTGATAAACCCCATTTTTAGGGTTTATCCTGTGCTTAATCTAGTGGATTTTATCCATTATTCTCACACTTATTCATACAATTCACATGTTTTACATTTTTCTTCCTGATTTTGTGCTATGATTGAAAATATGCTTCTTTGGCCTTATATTTGCTAATATTAATCATCTCTTATTACCATTCGATGCCGTAATATGTGCGTTAAGTGATTTCAGGGATTAATTCTATAACATGAATTATAAATGTCATAATATATGTTAACATTAAAATTGATAACTAATAATTAAGCTTTACAATCCATGTACATATTACTAACTGCTAATAACTAATTTGTAAACATACTTAAGCTAACGACAGAGTATTGATAGTCATTATTGTCTCATGAGAAGAGACACTAAACCTAATAACATTGTCACCTTTTAATTTAGGGTAATGCAAGGTAAACAAAAAAAAGTCAGAACTTGCCTTATTTAGTATTAATTAATTGTCGCAATAATTAATGAATGCTAAATAAGGCAAGTTATGGCTATTTTTGGCTGATTTTCTTTGGTTACCAAATATTTCCGTTAATTTATTCTTTTTGCAATATCTTGACTAACTCTTAGTGAACACCCCATTAGGTCTCTCATTATTCCATCTAAGTTCCTTCATGCAAAAGAATTCCCTAGCTTGTTTAACCTTGACCTTATCAAGCTTGGATAGAAAAGCCTTTACTGTAAATTTGACTGGCAAGAACTGTTAAATGAAAGAGAAAAATGAGTGTAAGACTTTAATCTATTTGCATACAAAAGAAAATAGAATATTTGATAAAACTTTAATTAAGAATTCTCCAGAATACATACCGTTGTATAGTGACCATCCTACTAGGATGTAATAACCTTAACAATAGAGTAAACCAAAAGAGTTAGATCTGATGGAATTGAGGAAAAGAATTTACCCAATAGAGGATAATTGTTTACAACACTAACTTTCATCTAATCTAAAGCAACATGCATTCCTTCTAAAGAATTAGCATTGTTCTCATCTACTACTTCTATAGATGGCACAAAATCATATATGTTTATATTATCTTAGGTGTTAGGTACATCATGTTTGTGAAAATCGCCAATAAAATAGTTCACGTCATAATAAAAAATTCCTAGAATTTGCATGAATGACATCTCATTCTGAGCAATGATAGGATGTTCTTTACACATTGTTGATGGCATGTATATGTCATTTTTAGTAACAGTTTGATCTAACAATATGATATAAATGATAGGAATCTAATTTGGAAATGGTAAGACTTCATTATTTATAAAAACATATGGGCCAACATGAGTTAATAGAGATGCAACACCACTTGATTGAAAATTGATATCATTTTCGATAAATTTCATCTTGTCCATTAAAGACTTAAACAATATAACATAATTTGAAATTATGTGCATGTGATTGTCCATTGCTTAATAAATAAGAAATTGGTCATGACTAAGATATTTCACCTTTAGCCAGCCCACCTTGGTCAAGTCAATACCTCTCCAAAAGTTGTTTATAACCTCTAACAATTTTTGCATTACGATATTTTTTTCTGAATTAATATGTCCATAGCATTACCATTGGTATCAATGAACACCAAAGAATTAGAAATAACATCCTGAAAGCTCTTGCAGAATAATGTAAAAAATTTTCCGAATTCCTGAATTTGCAGAATGAATTCAATTAAAAAATCATAAGAAAAAGTTCATAAAGTAAGGTTACAAAAAAATAATGAAAATATATGTAGTTTAAATGACAGAATATAACTATAGAATTAATTTCCAAAAAGAATGAAAGATCTTCGAAGTAATTGCCACACATCATCCGAAAGACAATAAGAAAAAATGATTAGAATGAAGATAGAAAAAATATAAAAATGTGATAATATTGGATTGCATAATGGTGGGTTTAAAGAATGCCTATATATTCATTTATATATACTTTAAATGTGTGAAGTAGAACTTAAATTTCTTGTATTAGTGATATCTGAATGTAATAAATTCAAAAATAGAGGAACTTTCCTCTATAGCAAAAATCAGCCAATACGTGAATAAAGACTTAACATGGGATATAATTGATACATAATAATCGAACAGGAAAAAGGGATACATTATAAAGTATCAAATAAGGAAATTATACGAAAAAATGCGATATTAATTGATATCATGCATGTGACAGAGTAGACTATTGTCTAGTATAAAAAAAGAAAGTTGTATGTAGCAAAAACTGGCAAAGCATTGAAGGCAATGATTTTTACGTACATCATAAATGATACTTAAAACATACTAGAACATATGATCCCTCTTTCTTACCTTCATAAAGGAAAAAACAAAATGTGAAGCATAACAAATGGAATGAAACATCAAACGAATGATGGAGGAGAATAATGGTGCATGGATGTAGTCTACGTCATAGGATACACCAGAATACAACCATGAAAGTCTCCTCTAAAAGACAGATCAACATTCCACTTACTAACAACCTTCAATTATAATTTCAATATTAGATATACACAAATATGTAGAAAAAATGCCATAAATTATCTTAAAAAATATGTTAGACATTGTTTATATAATTGAATATACTAAGTTAACCATTTTTTAAAACATATTGTTAACAAATCAATGAAATTAAATACTAAAGCTAAGTGTTATTTTAGTTTTAAAGATTTAATTGAAAAACAAAAGTAGATAGTCTACGAATTTTTTTAAAAAAACTAATATTTTGATCCATCAAATAGAATATTAATAAAACTATTTACAAAAGAAAAAAAGTTAATATTATACTCATAAAAATAAACTTTATTTGACAAAAAAGTTTAACTATTAAATTTTTATTAACTCCATTACAAAAAACATAAAATTTTTAAATTGTCTTTATTCATTTTGTAACATGTAATACCCTACCACACAGAGCTTTATGCTTAAGCCGTAAAACAGAGGTGGTGTGTTATTACGACCTCTAAAAATAATATATATATATATATATATATATATATATATATATATATATATATACCACACAAAACTTTATGCTTAAGCTGTAAAACAAAGGTGGTGTGGTATTACGATATCTAAAATAAAATATACATATATATAGTAGTTGAAAGAATATAATAGTCAAGGAGCCTTGAAGCTTGGTATAAGCAAAACGTGAAAAAATAAAAGCGCAACGGTTATGTAACCGAAACTTGCGTACGAAAAAAAGCAAATAGACATAGATATAATAAGAACGGAGTGTCAAAACATACATAATAACAAGCTCCAGGCCCAACTGGCGAAGCCAAGGCCAGCCAGAGAATATCATATACATATATATACGACCCAGATAATCCAAAATACATGAAGTAAACTCCTAGTTCTCCAAAAAGCCTCTAAAAGGATTAAACAGGAGGATCTATAAGCATTAATACATAACCATCGGTCCAAAGTATAATATCCCAACTTCGCTTGCTGTAGGAATCTCTAGACGCTCACCGAAGCGCATCTCAACCTACATCTGAAAACAACAACATATGTATGGAATAAGAATCAGAAGTTCTCAACATAGTAATGGTGCCCACATAAATAATATATAAGATCCCGAAAAAGTCAGAGACAATCCTAGAAATCCGACACTCAGATTTAACACTTAGATTTATAAATTTAAGCCATTAACGAGGTAAGTTATTCTAAGGCACTTAAGTTCTAACTCAATTCTAACTTAACCCCCCGATTCCTTGCCTTCCTCCAATCTTCCAGAACTTCGATGGAATTGCCCTTATCACTACTCCGCCAAACAAGGGACCTCTCAGTTGTATAGACATACAATGCAGACAAATAAAACACAACTAGAATACAGTTACAGCAAGCAAAGCATATAGCAGTCAAACATAGATTATCAAGTAGACAAACCCAAGAAATGCAAACTCAAACAAAACAGACAAATGCATATGATGAATGCTTGTGTTATGGCCGATGAGTCTCATCCGTCGATTATAAGGCCAAACCCGACATGTCCAGTAGCTAACCTTGGACAAAATACCAAACATGGAGCAAGTGGGACAAACACTGCAACCCTTGCATCTTACCCGTGTACCCGGAGCAGGGGACAACTTCACCCTTACCTCTTACTCAACTGGTGTTATAGTTCTCAACCCAGAGAAAGCGGTGATAGAACTCAACCCTTGCATCTTACCCGGAGTCTCGAACTCTTACCCGGAGCAAGTGGATTACACGAGTGCATCTTACCCGGCTTTCTCAACATACACCCGGAACGAGTGGACAATGCCACCGCCTCTTACCCAGTCACATAGATCTCATTATCATTCAATTCACTCATTATCACATCCTTCATCATTTATAAATCATCATCATTTCCACACTTCTCAATTCTCGACATATACCCAGAGCAAGTGGTCGATACCACCGCCTTTTACCCAGTCGCATATACGTCATTGTCATTCAATTCTTTATTCAGTCAATTATAATTCATTAGTATCATCATCATATTTATTAATCACTTCTTATTTTACATCACCAACCTTTCCTTCACTTTTAAGTCACCACTCACTCAAGGTTCAACCCCCTCACCATGATTTAAAACTGAGTTCTAAAATCTTAGAGAGTAAAAACAGAGGTTTAGAAGTTTGGAATCATGTTTAAATCACAAAAATACAATGTTGCTGAAAACAGGATCCCGTGTACGCATGCCATGTTGTGTGTACGCGGGGGTGCAATTTACCCTGCTCGTGTACGCGACTACTGTCCGCGTACGCGAGTCCCCTGGACAGAGGTGAAATCCCGCGTTGCGTGCCACTCGCTCGTGTACGCAAGCTTGTAAAACTCATCCCTCGTGTACGCATGCACCCTTCTGCGTACACGGGACATCAAAATAGAACCAAATGCCCGCGTCACATGTGTGCTCGTGTACACGAGTTATGTAGAATGGTTAAAATTTGCTAAGTGTTGCAAAATCTACTTTTATAAACCAAATTTTTGACAAGCATAACTTTTTCGCAAAAAAATCATTTTTGGTCCGTTCTTTGAATGTCATAAATTTCATGAACCCAATTTTTATTTAAGATAATTTTGGAAAAGTTTGGGAGTTCGGAAGCTGAGTTATGACTCTCAAAGTTTAGTCAAAAATCAAGTTTTCATCAAAATTAAAAACCTCCATTTTTACTAAACTTTCATTTCAAAACCAAAGTATTATTCCTTAAAACCACACTCATTATGAATAGAACAGGTCTACTACCATTCCATTCCCTCCCCATTATATTAATTTCTCAATCATCTCTATTTCCACTCCAAGCAACCTAAAATCAAGCAACATAACTCATTATATTTCATTATCATCATCACACTTCAACATTAACAATCAACATTCACAATTCATTTTCTCCTCTTAACAATCCAACATCAAACATTCAACAATACACATATCTATCCTCATACCTCTCTTGGCAGGCTCAACATGTTTCATTTGTGAGAGAGGAAGATGAGATGAAGCTCATATGCATAAGTGAGTTGGTTGGGGCCAATTTGGACTCGATTCGATTAGTTCGACCCGTTTGGCAATTTTGGGCCAAAACCTTTGAATTTTGTGTCAAAATTCGTATTTTAATTATTTCTACTTCATTAAACCATAAAATTTAATTTTCTAATTTCTTTAAATAATATTTAATTTATTGGTTAATTATTCGTTAATTTCATGGAATTTACATAACATTCTTACTATCAGAATATCATGCTTAAGTCATGATATCACTGATGATAAAGATCTTACGTGTATACCCTGTATTACTTACTTATATATTATAGAAACTTTTTTTTTGCATACAAACATACCTACATTTCGCATCTAAATTATCACAAGGAAACCAATAATTATTACAACTCAAACAGCTACATTCATTGTCATGAATAAAATATCTCAAGTATACTTTTATATAAATATTTATATACATACAATAAATAATACAATTTTTTAGTTACAACTCATATCCCTCTCTTAAAAGACATAATAATAATGGCAAAGAAAAATAATAATTAAATACAATTTCAGTAAAAAAATAAAATAATGCACGTCCGATGCTCAGTAAACTCTCTATAGACTTTGTCATCTGTTTCCTAAAAATGTTGGATGTAGGGGGTGAGAACCTAACCCGAAGGTCTTAGTAGAGAGGGTTCAGAATTGTCATAGAAAGCTATATAAAGGAAAGTTTGTTTTATGACAGTGATCATTGCTTGTCTTATGAATCTTTATCTTGGAAATTCTTTATCCCCAAACTTTTATGATTCAACTGTCACTCTTTCATAACTCATTCCTCAATACTATTTTCTCCTTTAAATTATCATTTTCTCACAATTTAACCAATTTAATTCCACTATTGTTTACTTTTTTTATATCCGATCATGACTATGTTACTTACTATTTCTTTTCAGATCTACCATCCAGTCAATCTTTTAAATACTACAACTCTTCACTATAATTCCGAACTAATATTCATAATTACAAACAATCAAACAGTCAAACAAACAATCACACACATTTCAATTACACAAGTACTAACAAATAGATAAACAAACAATCTCAAGTAATAAACAAACAAATATAGTATTATATATGCCTGTCCTACTGGTCGTGAGCTCACATGTCGGTTATATTGCCAGAATTTGACACATCTGGTAGCTAACCCGAATATGGTCTCTCTGTTGCGTATCCTCAGGAGGAATATAATCGAGGGAGTGTGCCCTACCACCTTCTCCTGGAGGTATCACTAGGGGAATAAATTGAGGGAGAATGCCCTACCACCTCCCTGTGAGGTCGTGTCATATAAAACGAAGGAGAGTGCATTACTACCTTACAACTAGAGAGAATGTAGGGGAATAAAATCGAGGGAGAGTGCCCTACCACTTTTCCCACATTCACACTGCAACTTCTAGTAAGCAGGACAAAACCACCATCTTTGCACGATGTCAGTGCCTCATCAACAATACAAGCGGGACGAAACCCACTTCCTTGCTACTCAATAGTCACATTTCAATCATAATCATGCAAGCGGGACAAAACCTCCGTCCTTTCCAATTCATTTGTTATATCACAATTACAATCAAACATAACTATAGTCATAACCAAGATTATAATAAAAAACTCACAATTCTATATAATCATATTTATCACAAGAATAATTATTCTCGAGCCGTGAGCGGGATAAGACCACCGTCCTCACCATGGACGGAACAAAACCACCGTCCCCACATAACAACAACGCACTGAGCAAGTAGGATAATACCACCATCCTTGCCAGACAAATAATCAATATCATTCATCAACTCTTAATTAGGATAATCATATCTCATCACGCAAACGGGATGAAACCGACGTCCTTGCTAATTAAACATTCACATCACAATTCAAATCACATATTGGCACCTTTTCTTTTTAAAATTATACTTGCCCTATTTACTATCAATGTAATAGCCCAGACCACCCGCTAGCACGATATTGTCCACTTTGGCACACAAGGCCTCACGGTTTTGCCTTTGACGATAGGGATGATAGCCGAAGCCCCCCACACTCACTCGTCAAAACGCGTCATGCTAGGGAGAGGTATCCACACCCTTATAAGGCATGCTTCGTTCCCCTCCCCAACCGATGTGGGACCTTACAATCAATAACAATATATTTGGTCCACATCATGCTAAAGAATCACCTTCTTTTCTCATTTATTATGAAACTCACAATCGGGTTCACATATCCTTTAGAACTCAACTAGACATCATACCTTGTTGTCAAATAACAAAACATATTATTCACATCTAAGTTTTTTCAAATTGACCTAAATAACGCTTTTATTCATCCTAAGACTCAAATTCTACTTTAAGTCCTCAATACATTTTTAAATTTAACCAAAGTCTCATTCTTTCAAATTAATTTGAACAAATCTTAAACCTTAAGGGTTGTAATACCTCAACCGACCTAAGAAAAATTCACCATTCTTAGCTACTCTTTTCTCAAGCATAGTCTATTTATCCTGACACCAAGCCCCATCGTTAATTTAAGTTACCATCAAATTACTCAAGCATGTACATAATTGATCATACCATTACATTTCAATCCTCAATGTCAACAAAATCTATCTTTTATCAATCATCATCAAAAACCTTAGCTGGAATCAATCCATTATAACATAACCTCAATCAAGGTCACAATCCTCAATATAATTACATAATTAAATCTTTAAGAAGAGAATACTTAAAATTAATTAATAGTCTTGCTAGACACTCCCACTTATAATTTTGAAAGAATTTTGACATAACTTACCCTAAAACTTAAACATATCTGCCTTCACAGCTCCCACAAGTCCAACCAACCTCTCATTCCACAAGTCCTCAATCATCAACATCAATAATATCTATTCAAGTTCTTCACTCGAATGCGCAAAAACCATAAACTCAACCAAATTCAAGCTTAAGTTATACTCATTTGTTTCACCCTTAACTTCCTCTAACTCTTTCTCAATAACTAACAAATATCAAGTTTATCTCATTCTTCATAAAATTTTTCAACGAAAATCAATAAAAGCTCGAATGGGCATTATCAAAATTTCATTTTCAACGAATTAAAAAATTAAATATTGCCACTCTCATCTAATGATCCAATTAATAATTAAATACACTCTTTTATCTTTAACTAACTTTTATAGAAATTTCAGCAAAACCTCGCCTAAGACTCGGATATTTCCACCCTTCAAGGGTTCTATCTAAACCAAACATCTCTCAAATCCTTTTCAACCTTTCAAAACACCTAACAATTTCCAACATAATATATTATTGGCTTGCTATCTTCAATTGTCTTTACGTTATTAAATTTTCAAAACATTAGGACAGCAAATAAGTTGTTCAAATCCTAATCCACCCACCAAAAAGCTTTAAGCATTGTTACTAATTAGTTTTATTACTTAAAAATCCGAAAATGCTTAGCTAGTTCCATTTAATTAATTCCATTTATTCAAAACAATCCAATTTTAATCTATAAGACTTATACGTTCACTAAAAATATATTTTCTCATGGCGATATCGATTTATGACAATTTTTTGAAATAAAACTAAGTTTAAGAAAAATCTCCTACCGCAATTAGTCGAAACTCAGTAATAATTAAACACTATAAACCCCTTTTCTTTTGATTCACGGTAACAGCAACAACTTTGACCGCTCCCACAGCAGCAAATTCCATTAGAGCAGCAACCATCACGGCTTACAAGTGCAGTAGCGCGATCTTGAGACATTATCACCTCAAAATCCTTAACAACAGATAACCAGAACACTAGCAGTGATGGTTTTTGGGGATAGAGATGACTTACTGCGACAAAAGAACAAAGAAATGGAGCAGCAACAGCTCCAGCAGTGCTTCCGACGACCACATTGTCGTTTTCTGGCGACGACTGCGTCGTTCCCAATGGCCAAAGGCGCAGTGGTGTGGCTGCAGCAACGACGGAGGCACACCAGCTCCTTCCTCCTCGCGGGACTCTCTTCTTCTCCTCCACGACACCAAACACCCGCAGCTGCAACAGTGACAGCGATGACCTACGACGATGACAAATATCCCCTTCTAGCGGCGGCTCCGGCAATGATGACGGCGACGCTGCCCTTCGCGGCGTGCTCTCTCTCTCTCTTCTGGCGTTCTGCCTCTTTCCTCGTCACATCTCTTCCTCTTTCGTGACAGCAACGGCGATTCGGCAATGACGGCATTCTTCCTCACCAGCGTCGTCTCCCCATCTTCTTTTTTCTTCTCTTCTTTGCAGCCTTCTCTCTTTGTGTACCTTGTGTAGGGGTGGCAATGGGTAGGGTAGGATAGGGTTTGGATGCAACCCTAACCTACCCGCTCTTAACCCGCGGGTACCCGACCCTATTCGCGAGTTACAGTAAAGATACACTATTATTATATAACTTGATCATAATTCAAAATAGAATTGACTTTTATGTAAAAAAAAATATTAAATTATCAATTAATGATTTTCTTTTAGTGGCTAAGGATCTTTTGCATTTAGTAAGAGGTTTTTGGTTCAACATCCACTTAAACATATTTTTATATAAGTATATAACATATACATATATAGAGTGCGGGTTGGTCGGGTAGGGTTGAGGCTCAACCCGCACCCTATCCTACCCATTGCGGATCGGGTTGGGTACCCGCGGGTAGGGTACATATTGCCACCCCTAACCGTGTATGTGTATTGTGGGTTAGGGTTAATGTGAGTGTGTTTGAATTTTAGAGTTAGGGTTTGGTAAAAGGGATAAGGTTAAAATAGGTATTTTGATAAAATTAGAGGGTAGAGTAGTAATTTAAAACCAAATTTAACCCAATAAAAAATTATTTCAAGAATATTATTTATTTATTAACTTACTAATTAGTTTCAAATAAGTACTCTAATTTAAAATTAGTGATAATATAATTAATTTTTTTTTATTCATAAAAATTAAATTCAAAATCTCAATATTCAAATTAAACCATATATAATTCTCATTATTTTCCAATTACTAAAACTTTGAATTTTAAATAAGAAAATACCTAATCATTATGAAAATTATATAAATCCTAATTTATTTTAAAATCAAAGTCTCATAACTTTGATTTAATTACTTTTTGTAAAATAATTTTTTGAAAATAAAATCATAAATAAATATAATAAATCACAAATAACTCACTATTTAATTTTCGAAAATTCAGAGTCTTACCCCTTCTATTATTTTCAACTTCTAAAACACTACTATTCTTACTCATTTTTTCCAATTCTAATCCCAATTTTTCTAAACTTGCTCCCTTCCACTTTTCTTTTCCATCACTCATGTTCTTCTTTCATCTTTTTGTCTAGTTTGTGTCATTTCTTTGACTCTCTATCTTCACCTTGTCTCTCTTTCTTCTAACTTGTGTCATTTAATTCTTTTTTGCCTTCATCCCTCTCGTTCATATTGACAAGAAGATTTGGTTTATCTTCACTTTATGCCGAGCAAATCTGGTACATCTTTCTTAGCAATGCCTTCTCTCATGTGATGACAGTCAGGCACAGAAACAGGAGCATGCATGTCACCATATATCTTGTCTTTTCGAGCAATGAAAGCTCTCTTCACAAAATTTAAACCAGCGACAACAACAATGAAAAAAGAAAACGTAAATGACTGAGAAATTTATTTTCTTTTTTTCCCTCCTTCTCTAAATCTTTACCTTTGATCTTTTTTTCTTTTAAAAAAAATTATTATTTTTTAAGGGAATTAATTACTTTGCAAATGGAAAATCCAAAAAGAAGAGATAACAAAACTGCCAAAGAAAAATACAGTAGTACTGCTTAATTGGATAACCAGGTTAATTTAATTTTCGCAACTATAAACTTGATATCCAAACAAATTAAGATTAGGTTGGTTAAATAGGATTTTACCCGATTACATTCAATTACTCAACGAATACTAAAATCAAATCATTTGAGTTACTCATATGCATTTAGATCTCTAAAGATAAAGATAAGTATAAAATTTAATATATAAAAATTTTAATTTATATTTTTTCAATAAATAATATAGTTTATTACTATATT
>NC_029785.2:116218470-116219004 GCF_000816755.2 Arachis ipaensis | reverse complement strand
TTCGATTACGATAAGAAAAATATCAAAATGATTCATTTAAAATTTATTATTTAAGTGGTGTATCAAAATAACAAATTGCACGCTTGATATTTTTTCCCTTCTTTTGTAAATATTTTTTCAAAACTAATATTCAATTAATTTATTTACTTGTCAGCCCAATCAAAATATTTTTCCGTCATTAAAAAAATATGCTAGAAAGTAAAAAGTTTTAGTCCTAAAACATGTTAAATCATTAAGAAAGAAATACTTAGAATACAAAAACGTACCTGAATTCATAAGCAGAGACGGATCCAAAAATCTAATTATAGAGGGGTCAGAAATTAAAATTTTGTATAATCAAATATAATGTTATATATTTGATAATAGATATAATTATAATTAATTTTTTAATTAAAAATTAATAAATACTTGTCAAATAAAAGAATTATCTCAGTCTTTATAATTTTTTTCATAATTTTTTATGATTTTACATCTAACAAAATATAAAATTATTTATTTTTAAATATTTTATTAATTAATTTACTTTAGTAAGTA
>NC_029785.2:116200719-116218326 GCF_000816755.2 Arachis ipaensis | reverse complement strand
TTAAAATTAATTTTTTAAAAATAAATATAAAAAGAACTCTAAATCAAAATAAAAAATACAAATAATATAAATGTATGTAGAGAAATTTAAACTCTAATACATAAAAAATATTAACTCTTTTTATTATTATTACACTATTAAATTTTACTCTATATAATACATCTATTATAATAATATATGAGTTTAAAGTTTGTTGGGGAGCAAGGCCACCACTTGCCCCCACTTAAATCCATCCCTGTTCATAAGCATGATTGAGAGAATTTTGTTCTTTGATCTTTTTCAACTAAAGTCTTTTATACTCCTGATAAGGCTAAATCACAACTCTTCTGATGGAAAAAGAGTAATAAATGCGACTTTGATATGTTGGCGAATAAAATCATAAAGTCACTATTTATATTTGAATATAACACTCATAAAATCCTAAATTTCAAATAAAATAGTATCGCTGATTTTATTCTATTTTATTCCAAATAAAAAATAATAATAACTTTATTTAATTCAATATTTATGACAATAAATAAAATTACTATTATATAAATCATTTAATATAAAATAGCTTAATTTACAGTTATAATTACTATATGTATTAACCATAGATAAATTAGGAAACAATAATTTTATAACCACTCTTTCGTATCCATAAACATAAAAGTTTTTTTTTATTTTTAATAATTAACAAAGTCTTAACACCCAAAATCAAAATAATTAGATTTCAAACATCAAAAGATGATAACAATACAAAAAGTATTAGGACAAAAAAAAAAGTACAAAAAGCTTTTTTAAATGGCATATATTTTTTAAAAAGATAAACTAAATACAAAATATGTATTCTTAAAAAGCTTCAAAAATTAAATTTTGACATAAAAGTTTTTTGGTTTTAACTAGTAACAAAGTCTCAACATCCAAAACTCACAATAATTAGAGTTCAAACATCAAAAGACGATAACAAACAAAAAAAAGTACAAAAAACTCTTAAAGATGGCATATAGTTTTTCAAAAGATGAACTAAATACAAAACATGTATTCTTAAAAAGTTTCAAAAATTAAATTTTGACTTTTTTTTTTTGGGTTTTTAACAAGCACGAAGTCTCAACACCCAAAAATAAAAACATAATTAGAGTTCAAACATTAAAGGATGATAACAATACAAAAAGTATTATGACAAAAAACATACAAAAAACTTTTAAAGATGACCTATATTTTTTTGAAAGATAACCTAAATACAAGATATGTATTCTTAAAAAGCTTCAAAAACTAAATTTTGACAATTTCTGCAAACATATCAAAACAAAAAAAAATATATATTGTTTTTAAATTCAGTGATCTTATACTAAATAATAAAATAAATATTTTTTTATTATTTTATTTTGCATGCTGTTACTCTCAAGTCAGTCACCTATAAAAGCTTGTTCCCTCCGATGATCAATTTCCCAATTTCCCAATTGATCCAATGATGACCAATTTCGATTATGTAATGTTGTGGCATTCACATTGGAACCTCGCTGAAACATCTAACTTTTCTGAGGTAATTCATTGATTCAAACATTGCATTGATCATTTGGTGATGGAGGACAGTGATGTAGCAGATGATCAGAACTCAGGATGGTTCCAAGTCAAAAAGGTTTATTTTATTTTATTTTTAAAATTTTTTCCTTTTATTATCTCCTACGATTGATGACTTTCGCAATTGTTTTACTGTTGCTGTTGCTTCTTATTTTGCCTTTGACAATATTTGAATCTAAGGAAAGGAATGATTTAAAGTTTGTTTAGCATCTCAGATTAATTCCTCTTCTTTGGGGTTTGATTATACAAGTTTTAGTTATGTTAGGCGGTCTTATTAATAGTTATGTTGTTTCTTTCTTGCCCAGAAGCACAGAAATACCTCAAAATTCTCATTGCAGAGTTGGGTAGGAGGATTTTCAGGGAAAAATGCTTCTAACTCTATGCGGACTCAGCATTCAGTGAATAAAAATAATGAAAATTTACATAGCAAGCACAATGCCAATCTCTCAAGATTAGGGCAGAATTTTTCACAGAACCCTGTTCCTGGGAATGTTGTAGGATCTCCTTCAGTGTCAAATGAAGAAGAGGGCAAAAGTTGTCTTAATACATGTGAGATTAGACATAATAGTGAAAGCGAGAAGTTGGCTCCAGCAGCACGAATGACGGATTCTCAAGGTAAACTTGAAGAAGCCCAGAAACTAGCTGAAGTTGTTAAGCCTGACAAAGGCCAGAAAATCAGATGGGGTGATTTAGAAGAGCAGGACTTGGCTCAGCCACATGAAAAATTGATTGGAGTTGGAATCAAGTTTGGTAGTATTGGAGATGATAGTGTGCTTAGCTGCAGAAAGCCTGAGAATATTCCTGATGTAGTTCCTTGTGATTCGAATAATGCCCCAGAGAAAGACTTGACAGTGTTGGCGGAGACTGTTGATGCAGAGATTGACTCTCATCAGATCCCTCTGTTGAGATGTAAGGATGAAATGCTTGTTGAAAATGGTGAAGATGATAAGACTTCATCTTTGGAAGATTTGAAAAAACCAGAAATGGATGCGGAAAAAGTTGACCCAGATGAAGGCACATCATCTCGTGATGAGAAAAATGATGAAGTCAATAAAACAGAAAATAATAGTGGCACTAAAAATGATTCGTTTTCGGCCAAAGATGCTGTGGTGGTTGAAAATCAAGCACAAACAGTTACCAATGATCTAAGTGATATTGAAGTTTCAAAATTACCAGCACAAAATTGCAGTTCAAGCAACGCAGTTACTGCCCAGGGTACTGTTTCACAACTTCGTGAAAGGGAACCTGAAGTTGCAGGTGGTTCTAGTGCTTCTATTGAAGTTAGGGATTCACCGTATGGTAATGCAGAAAATATTGTTTCAAACTCTCATAACTTCAGTGCCTCTGAGGATGTTGATTCGAATGAAAGCAAAGAAAGGTTCAGACAGAGGCTCTGGTGCTTTCTATTTGAGAACCTGAATAGGTCTGTAGATGAACTTTATCTTCTTTGTGAGCTAGAATGTGATTTGGAGCAGATGAAAGAGGCAATTCTTGTTCTTGAGGAGGCTGCATCTGATTTTAAAGAGCTTATCACTAGAGTTGAGGAATTTGAAAAAGTTAAAAAGTCTTCTCAAACATTTGATGAAGTTCCTGTCATCTTGAAGAGTGATCATCGCAGACCACATGCTCTCTCATGGGAGGTATGCTTCATATATTATGTACAAGGAAATGTGAAAATGCAATCTCTTCATTTGCCCCCATATTATCTGCAAGGAAATGTGTGATAACATGATAGGTTGATAACATTTTAGAAATTCAAAAAAAAAAAAAATTACACATAATATCATTGAGATTTACAGGTAAAGTGAGTGTTATCTGCTTGGGCAGCTTGTGCAGAAAAGGGTGATAACAATCATCTGAGTAACATAAATGCCTAGTCCCTTTTCTTTTCCTTCCTTTTTGTTTATTAAGTACAATTTAGTACAGAAATTATTTTTTTTCTACATGATATATTTCTGAGGAACAGAATCTTTAATGAACATATTCTGTCTTTATATGTAATTTGGCTATCTGGACAATTGTATCTATATTTTGAATCTCTATTTTTTGTATACTAAGCTTGACTGTTTCAGCATTATAACCCAGCATTGGGTATTATGATTTTATTGTACAACTTCTGCATGATGCTATCCATGCCATGCTAACTGGATTTACCTAGCATGTGTGCTATTAAAACACTGTTGTAGTTTAGACTACTGTCACCAATTCATCTTCACATGTTGGACACTGACAGAAAATAAAAATAAATAAATCAGAGCATTTACACATGGTTTCATACGTTCACTTATGGTGTCTTTCCTGTTTGCTTGTTTGATTTCTGGTTTGAGGTGTGGGTCTTAGGTTACACTTATGATTAGTGCCTATAAGAGATATGTATCATGTAGCTTTTTCACACTTCGGATGATCAGCTGCTCTTTTCTGATTGTAGGTCCGACGGATGACAACATCACCACATAGGGCAGATATACTGTCTTCATCTCTCGAGGCATTTAGAAAGATTCAACAGGAGCGTGCTGGCATGCAATTGGGTAGTGACACAGAAAAGACCATTTCTAAACGTTTGAGTTCTGCCTCTGTTAACAATGTGAAAAGATCTCAAACCAATGGCAGAACAGACTTAGTGACAAAGCCAAAAAAGAATAATGGATCTTCAGATGCTAACCAAGGGAATCTGAATGTAAAACGGAATAATGTTGAAGGGGGGGAACCCAGTGCTGACACTGTACAAAGTGAATGTAAACAACCAGATAAAATATTAACTTCAGAAGTTGTTATATCTGAAAATTCTGCTTCTTTTACCACCACTAGAAGTAAAAGAGATGGACCTGGATCTGGAGTTGACAAGCTGCTTTCTAAGAAAGATAAAATGCCAACTGAAGTAGTTAATGAGAAAAACCCCAGATCAACAGATAACATTAGGAGGCAAATACCTGTATCTGAAAAAGATAAGGAAAAGAGGAATATTGCACAGAGTAAATCCTTGAATGCTTGGAAGGAGAAGAGGAACTGGGAGGACATACTTTCATCCCCATTTCGTGTATCTTCCCGCATGTCATACTCACCCAGCATTGGCAGGAAAAGTGCTGAACGTGTACGTATGCTGCATGATAAATTATTGTCTCCTGAAAAAAAGAAGAAAACCGCTTCAGATTTAAAAAGAGAAGCAGAAGAAAAGCATGCTCGTGCTATGAGAATCAGAAGTGAGTTAGAGAATGAGAGAGTCCAAAAGCTTCAACGCACATCTCAAAAAGTAAATCGTGTAAGTGAATGGCACGCTGTTCGTCATACGAAGTTGCGAGAGGGAATGCATGCCCGTCACCAACGCAGTGAATCTCGCCATGAAGCTTTTCTTGCTCAAGTGGTGAAGAGAGCCGGTGATGAAAGTAGCAAGGTAAATGAGGTGCGGTTCATTACTTCCTTAAATGAAGAAAATAAAAAATTGATATTACGTCAGAAGCTCCATGAGTCAGAGATGAGGAGAGCTGAAAAGCTTCAGGTTATAAAATCTAAGCAAAGGGAGGATTTGGCAAGGGAAGAAGCTGTCCTAGAGCGCCGAAGACTCATTGAGGCTGAAAAGTTACAGCGTCTAGCTGAGATTCAGCGGAGAAAGGAGGAGGCCCAAGTCAGAAGGGAAGAGGAAAGAAAAGCATCAAGTGCAGCACGGGAAGCAAGAGCAATTGAACAGCTTCGAAGAAAGGAAGAAAGAGCCAAAGCACAACAAGAGGAAGCTGAACTTTTAGCCCAGAAATTGGCAGAGAGACTAAATGAAAGCGAACAACGTCGGAAGATTTACCTAGAGCAAATTCGGGAGAGAGCAAATTTGAGGGATCAATCATCCCCTTTGATGCGTCGATCAATAAATAAAGAGGGGCAAGGTAGATCTGCCCCTACAAATAGCAGTGATGATCCTCAAACAAACATTGCCTCTGGCACAGGCTCTATCCTTGGAATTGGCAATATCACAATGCAACATGCAATGAAGAGAAGAATTAAGAGAATTAGACAAAAGCTTATGTCGTTAAAGTATGAGTTTGTTGAGCCTCCTCTTGGAGGTGAAAGTGGTGGCATTGGATATAGAGTAGCAGTCGGTGCTGCCAGGGCAAAGGTTGGTCGGTGGCTTCAAGAACTTAAAAGACTTAGACAGGCAAGAAAAGAAGGTGCCACAAATATAGGGCTAATTATTTCTGAAATGATCAAGGTATTTTTTTATATATAATTTTCGGTTTTTGGGTTTATTGGAAATCATGTTTCCTTATTTATGGATTGAGAATTTTGTTTTAACCTTGTTTCAAAGTTATGAACTTTGAACTATGGAATAAAATTTGAATTTAGATCCCCTAAATTTTGAATTTTCACTTGAGAGGGTAAAGTGTGATCTCTCACCTTTGAAATAAATGGTGAGAAATCACACTTTACCCTCTAAATTGAAGTTCAAAATTTAGATGATCCAAATCCATAAAATTTGATGTGCATTGAAATTTTTTCTGCACTTTGAAATATGTTGCGCTTCTTAAAATTTCACTTTATGGGGAAGTCTTGTTTAGTTGGTAAATAAATATTCGTTTGGAAGAATTAACCATCCAACAAATCCTTGTTCCTGATTGTTATGAAACCACTCATCCCAAAAGCTTAAGCTGATGGGAGAAGGTAACATTAATGGTTATATCTCTAACACTCCCCCTCAAACAAGAGCCTCTTTTTGGGTTTGTTTGATTTTGCATAGGCCTTCTTTTCTCTTTTATTTGCCTTATGCCACTTTTGGGGTTCACCAAGGATCGAACTCTTGACCTTTCGGACATAGAGCTCTGATACCATGTTATGAAACCACTCATCCCAAAAGCTTAAGCTGATGGGAGAAGGTAACATTAATGGTTATATCTCTAACACTGATTATATGCTGAACTGAGGTTCTTTTCTAGGACATGTTTACTGTTTACATTTGTGTTGGTCCTTCGCATTGTAGAACATAACTGCTATATTTATCTTGTAACTTGTGCTTGTTTTTAACTTATATATCTATTGTATTCTAGTATTTGGAGGGAAAAGATCCTGAGCTACAAGCATCTCGTCAAGCTGGACTACTTGATTTTATTGCTTCTGCCTTGCCTGCTTCTCACACATCAAAACCTGAAGCATGTCAGGTTACATTGCACTTATTGAAACTACTGAGAGTAGTAATATCTGTGCCTGCAAACAGGACTTACTTCCTCGCACAGAATTTTTTGCCTCCAATCATCCCTATGCTGTCAGCTTCTCTTGAGAACTACATAAAGATTGCAGCATCTATAAGTTCACCCAGTAACATAAGTTTGCCATCATCGAATAAAGCATCCGTTGAGAACTTTGAATCAATTTCTGAAATATTAAATAACTTTTTGTGGATTGTTACTGCAATTTTTGGGCATGTAAGTTCAGAGGAAAGGCAACTTCAGATGCGGGATGGCTTGCTGGAGTTACTGATTTCCTATCAAGTGATTCACCGGTTACGAGATCTTTTTGCACTTCATGATAGGCCTCAGATGGAAGGTTCTGCATTTCCTGCTCCCATTCTCTTAAGCATACATCTTTTGGTGGTTTTGACTTGCAGACCTGGAACAGTGAGTTATATTGATTGGGAATCTTCTGCTGTTGCAATGCAGCAGGAAATTGGCAGCGAAATGACTAAGTTTGCTGATTCTACACATTCTTTCTTGAATAACTCCTGGGGAGATTATGGTCCCTTGTCCACTATTAATGGTAGCACAGTTATGCATTTACCTGATGTCCCAGAGGACAGACCATTGGATGAAATAGTTAAGATGAACGGGAGTGATGAAGCCATTTCTAATGGCAAGGATTCTAAATTGGAGCATAATAGCTCTGCTAAATTGAAAAATGATGATATGATCAAGATGGATGAGCCAGATGAACTGAAGAAAAATCAAAGCAGGGGTATTATCAATTCTTCTGTTTCCCCGAAAGATGAAAAACATGCAGGGGTAATTGTTACAGCACCAAAGAATGGAAAAGTATCAAATTCGGCTCAGCCACTGGCATTTCTTCTTTCTGCTCTTTCCGAAACAGGACTTGTTAGTCTCCCTTCTCTTTTGACTGCTGTTCTACTGCAAGCAAACAATAGATCATCCTCTGAACAAGTTAGTATTTTGCAACCTGCAAATACATTGATGAAAAATTGGTGGTCTTCTTTCATGCTAATAAGTAATAACTATATATTTTGAGTCATATCTAAGTTGAATGGCTTCATTTTCCTCCAGGGCTCATTTATCCTTCCATCTAATTTTGAAGAGGTGGCAGCCGGAGTACTAAAGGTGCTGAACAATGTGGCACTTTTGGATCTTGTATTTTTGCAGCGAATGCTGGTGAGTGTTCTCATTCCCTTGTCAATGTAATTAATTAGTTAGATGTATCTTAAAGCATGCATGGGTATTAACTTTAGCATTATTTCGATTCTTTCCTACCAGTTTTCCTTGTTCTTTGCTGATTTTTTCCCATTTCTTAATGTTGTTTTGCTGACAGGCTAGGCCAGATCTGAAAATGGAAATTTTCCATTTAATGAGCTTCTTACTTTCTCATTGTGCTGGCAAGTGGAAAGCACCTAATGATCAGGTAAATCACCAACAAATCATAAGTTTGAGATTGAAGGGGATTCTTTTCACTTTAATTCTTTTGACTGATCTTTGTAACACAGGCTTGCTTAACTAAAGGAGAATCTAAATGAAATATTTGACCTCGAATTTGTTTTGATAAAGCTTGCAAAACATATACAGGCTATGTGAAACTCTTGATAAATATACACTCATCTCCATCTAGCTTCCTGCACTAAATTACCTTCCTATATTTAGAAGTTTCATCTGACAGATTTATCAGGGGAACATATTTTATATCTGAACTATAGTGAGATGTAGTGTAATTTCATCTAACTTCCAGGAAGATCAACTTAATTCACCCAAGAAAATGAAAAAATTTGTTCATTGTTGCTTCCATTTAATTGCATGATTTATGCCTTTGGTTAATTTATTAGAGGATTCTTAGTTCTTACTTTAATAATCTGCATTGTTTATTTTTTCCTCAGGTTGGTTCATTAATGCTTGAATCTCTGTCACTTCTGGGACACTTTGCATTATTCCATCCTGGAAACCAGGCTGTTCTTCGATGGGGAAAGAGCCCTACCATCCTACATAAGGTCTATGAATATTTAACAAGTGTTGGTTTATTTGTTCAATTTTCTAGTGATGATCTAATGTTCAGCTGTACGACGACAGGTATGCGATCTGCCTTTTGTTTTCTTCAGTGACCCAGAGTTGATGCCAATCCTGGCTGGCACATTAGTAGCTGCATGTTACGGGTGCGAGCAGAACAAGTTCGTAGTCCAGCAAGAACTGAGTGTTGATATGCTACTTTCGTTGCTCAGATCTTGCAGAAGTTCTTCACCTGCATCTCAGCTTAACCCAACCTTGGACAATTCCTCAATTGATGATTCTAGCGAATGCAATCAATTAGGTTCTGAATCCAGAAGGCCTCTGTCGGACATTCCTACAAAACACAGCCGTTCCAATGTCAATGGTAAAGGCTCTCGCGCCTCCTTAATAAAGGTTGGTGCTTCAGGTAATAGCATTAAAACTGGCAGGATAAGAAGCCTAAGGGATGGCAAGGCAACCAAGAGTTCTGAAGAAATGGCTACCAAGAACACACACTGTGTTTTTGAGACCTCAACTTTAATGTTGCACTGTAGATTTCCTCACAGCTTCATTGATAAAGTAGAGCAATTCTTTTCTGCAGAAATTCCAAATGGTGTTGATGAAGTGTGAGTGTAAAACATTTTAAACTCATTTTGATAGACACAGATCTTCAAGTAGATGTTGCACACTGCTACTACCAACAGCCACATGAAAGATATTGAGAAAAGAAAAAAAAAAGCTGACATAACCAGTCTGAGTTATATACACCAAAGCTCCTTTTTTAGTCACTTCATGCCAAAGGCATTGAACCCTTATGGAAATATACATAGTACAGGTTGAGCATTTTTGTATTATATGTAATAGAAAAAAAGGATTTGTGATATAGCTGTCATTATCTATCATCAACTGTAATTGTATCTTATATATATGGTGGTCTCGAAGCATCATAATTCCAAAGTTCCAATTTTTATTTATTTATTTGGCTTTATTTACTTAAAACTAAAATTTTCAATTATTAATCTTTTTATACTATTAAAAGTTTAAAACTTATACAATATAAATATAAACGAAAATTATAATACATGTTAACTAAAATTTTCCTGTATGCCATTTTTTTTTCTTTCAAAAAAGTAAACTAATAAAATCATGTTATCTATCTTTACCCAAAATTCATGACAGAACTTGCCTGTAAAAGTGCCATTATACCTTTCATTAGAGGCTTGTGTTCTGACCCCTGATTATCCCAGGAAGCAAGTAAAAGCTAAAATCTCTACAAAGTTAACAAAAGAGGTCAATGTGCATGTGGGGTGTTGTAGTTTACAGACATAGAAGGAAAAAAAGATCCTTTGCATCCTTTGGAGACTGCTTGTGGAGTCTATCTTCCTTTGTGTGTATGCTGCTCTGCTTTATCAATAAAAGCTGCTCTTGGTTGATCTTCACACATTCAAACAAGTTGTAACAGATTTCAAATTCTACGAATGGAAAACAGGCAACATCTGAGAAGGTATTTTGTTTTGTGATAATTTCTTTCTCTATGCCAATGTCTCTTTGAAGAACTGTTTCTTACTGCATCATATCACTTATTTTTAATGAAAAATCAATGGCATTCTATTGTAGGGTGTCATTTACTGATCCACAAGCACCAAAACATCATGGGTATGCTGGTACTAGAGATAACAATGCTTGGAGCTGGCTCAAAAGGACAAATTTTCATTATGAAGATATAGATGATGAGCATGCAACTTCAGTTGCAGCTGCAGCATTTGCAATTCATTCTCTAGAAGAAGAGGAATCGTGCAATTCGCAAAAGATAAGAGAGGGTCCCAAATCTTCAAGGACTCGAACTATGAGAACAAAAGAGAACATATCTAGGAACCCAAGTTATGGTAACTAGATAAGTCAAGGCAATATGCCTAATCATTCTATGGCCGATTTTTTAAACCATATTTTAAGAATTGTTTGTGTTCGATGTGGCAGCTGAAACTTCAATGAAGAGGTCATTTGGACAAGATCCTAGGACAAAGGAAACAGCTCATCCAGTTAGACGCTCAAGCAGTGTATCCTCTCCAATGCCTCCACCACCAGCTCAAGCAGTGCATCGAAAGGAGAAAGGCATTCCAATACAACACAAAAATGTCTCAACTGGACCACAAACTTGGCAAAAGACCAACATAGAGAAGATTCAACAGCGGTAATGTTCATTACTTAAGCAGCTTGTTTAATTATGATTTCTTTTTCTATAAAATATAAGCTATTATTTTGGGAAAAATTTTCAGGTATGAGAAGATAAAGTCAAAAATTCTTTCTTGGAAGTGTGTGAAAAAGATTCAAACCAAATTCCAGATAGAAAGGAAGAAGGTTTGTCACAATTCTGTGTTATGTATGTATAGATATATATTTTTTCAATTTGTGAACATAGCCTCATAGCTTGTGGAACTACAGAGAGAACTGAAGAAGAAAAGAGCAATGCAAACGCTGAATCATCGGAATAAGATGGAAAGGATAGGTATGTTATCACAAGGATCAAGAGTTGAAGACAAAAGAAGAAATGAAGAGTGGGAGGCCAGAGAAAACTCAAACAGAATCAGGAAAACTGGCAAGGTCCCTGTAAAATGTTCATGTTTCAATCCTAGATAGAATCAAACCTTAGAATCAAGCCGTATCTTCTCTCCAACCTGGTTTCATGAAATCCAGTTATAAGTTTACAACATACACAAGACACAACTATGGTTGATTATATATACAGATGAGATTACATCAATATTTGATGTTCAAACTGTTGTTATTATATCACAACTACTCAATGTTCTGGTTGTAATACATGTATTAATGAAATAAAATTGGTCATATCTAGTTACATTTTGTCCCAGTATTCAATTTGCAGTTGCCATCAATATAGCATAGGTGAAAGAGTATCTTTTTGTTCTGGCTTTAAGTAAATCCATTTGATAAAATAACTAAATGTGTGCTCAACTATGTATAACATTTATTCAGAATCATGAAAATTAAAAGTAGCTGAGTTCCATCAAATGAGAAAATGTTGAAGGGAAAGAAGTGAGGGGAGCTGATTCTTGAATGATTATTAGTGCAAAATCTCTTTATTAGCAACCACTAAATCACTAACAGTACAAAATAACAGTGAAATCCCCTCATTCACCAATTCTTTATTAGCAACCACTAACAGTACAAGAAACAGCATTAACAATCCCAGCTCAACAAATCCAAGCCACAAACAATTGCAGTTTCAGAAAGCTGTGACAGAAAATCAACTCTCAGAATCAGACATTTCCTCTTGCATGTATGTATCTCTCATGCTTAATCATCTATATATACACACCATTTACATGTTGAACACATTTCAAGACCTGAGGCAAACTTAACATGGTGTGCTTACTTCTGGTAAAGCGGACCTGGACTGTCTACGGGAATCAATAGATATTACTGTTTCAAATGCACCAACAAGTGCCTTGACCTTGCTCTTCCTGACCTCAGCAAGCATGGTTGCTGTCTCTTCAATCACATTGTTATACAAACGCCGGTTTGCTTTCTTCTCCACACTTGGGGGCCTAAGTAACACTTCCTCCTCAGATTCTGGTTTTGAACCATCTACCTCTGTACCAGTCTCTCTTGCAATGCTTCTCATTTTAATTGCTTCTGCGATTTGGAATTTAGGTGAATATATTTCAGTTATGACATTTGTAGGAGCATTGATATCTCTAGGATTGTCATAATTAAGGGTGCGCACCGGCCTGAATTTGAGTCTCCTTGGAATGTTGTTGTTCTCAGGCTGAATTTCAATCACCTTTCCTCTCCTAAAAGTAAGCTTCCGAGGAGCAACCTTATTTGTTTCCCCAACTACTGTGCTCACTCTTGGCTTGACTTGATACCCCATCTTCACATTTTCACTGTTTCCTGTCTTCTTCAAAGTAGCATCATCGTGTTGTTTTCCATTGGAAGTGTTTAATGAGAAATCAGATAATGATGTTGACCGTGAATGTGATTTTTTGCCTTTGCCTCCAGAGGATATAAGAGGTTTTCCATTGAATGAGAAATCAGATAATGATGTTGACCGTGAATGTGATTTCTTGCCAGGTTTTCCATTGGAAGTGTTTAATGAGAAATCAGATAATGATATTGACCGTGAATGTGATTTCTTGCCTTTGCCTCCAGAGGATACAAGAGGTTTTCCATTGAATGAGAAATCAGATAATGATGTTGACCGTGAATGTGATTTCTTGCCAGGTTTTCCATTGGAAGTGTTTAATGAGAAATCAGATAATGATATTGACCGTGAATGTGATTTCTTGCCTTTACCTCCAGAGGATATAAGAGGGAGAGATGAACCTGATGGTGTTCGCGAATGTGATTTCTTGCCTTTGCTTCCAAAGTTTATAAGAGGGAGGAATGAACCTGATGGTGTCCGCGAATGTGATATCTTGCCTTTGTTTCCAAAGGATATAAGAGAGAGAGATGAACTCGATAGTGTCCGGGTATGTGATCTCTTGCCTTCACCTCCAGCGGATAGAATAGACATAGACTCACTTGGACAAGTTCCATGTCCAGCATGATTAAGACCCTTCGTTGCTGCTGAAGGCAACATGCTGTTGTGGTCAGAAGGTAGAGTATGTTCGTCATCTAGAGTATGCACAATTTCATGTAGAATGTCATTGCTGGCTAATTCAGGTTTGGCTTCAACCTTCCCATTACCTTTCCTAGAAGACACACTTTTCAAGTTCTTGGTAGTCTTGGCATTCAAGCTTGAAGCTTTCTTCGTCGTACATCTTCTTGTTACTTCCTTGCCTTCAATTAACGATGGCTTTGTCTTCTGTTTGCTATTGATTTCAGAGTGTTTTCTGCTGCTTGAACAAGAAACAACTTTGTCTTTTATTGTCTCCCCTTTTGTATGACTTGGATATTCCTTGTCTCCAATAAAAGCTAGAATTTTTGAAGATTCTTGCTGTGCTTGCCTTAGATTCCTCCTATTGTGCTCCTTGGTTGAAATTCTTAAATCGGTGTTAGTCTGCTCCTTGGTGGAAAATCTTTGATCACTGTTATTCTGCTTCTTCTTCTTGTGCCCCTTGGTGGAAACATTTGTTTCTTCAGTTGTTGAATTTTTCTCTGAATTGACTGTTGCTTCATATATTACTTCCTTGGTATCAACAAGACTATTCGAACTTCCAAATTTTGATTTTGGAGAAGGCTTTGAATGGCTTACTGATTTTCTCAGATCATTGTTATTGTGCTCCTTGGTGGAAACATTTGTTTCTGCAGAAGGTGGTGAATTTTTCTTTGAATTGACTGTTTCTTCATTTATTACTTCCTTGATGTCAGCAAGAGTATTGGAACTTCCAAATTTTGAAGTTGTATAAGGCTTTGAATTAATGCCTGATTTCTTTGTCCATGCCAAAGAAGTTATATTCTCTTCCTGTACTTTGTTTTTGATTCCCCCTGTGGAAACAGTTACCCTTTTCTTTGCTCTTTTCCATGGTTTAGCTTCGGTGGTGGCATTTTGGATGCCGAATTTGCACAAATCATGACACGAACCCTGCGGAGCGCTGAGATAGCGCGAAGCAGTAACCTTAGCTTGATCTTTGGTGAAGGTTGTTATTGTTTCAATATCATAATCTTCCACTGCCATAACCATTCAAGGTTCAACCAAATAGTTCAGATCAAGAACCCTGAAACAGATAACAACTCTGTAAGAGATATGAGGAAAGGGTTTTATAAATTGAAGGACGTTAGCCAGATCAACATAAGACATGTATGAGTGAATATGAGTGAATTTTCTGTTCTAATTTGAGAATCCTAGCAAGAGCAACAATGTAACCAAGCTTGTTTTTTTCTCATTGGCATGAAAGCATTTCAAGGAGCAGGATTAACTTGAATGGATCCATTTATTGTTCACCACTTGTTTACCCTGAAAACTACCAAAATAATAATGAAAAATCTTCACTGGACAAAGTCTTCTTTGAAAGGGCACTAACCATTCCTACTTTCCTAACAATGTAAATTTCATGTATATATATTGCAGCTTCAACGTTCAAATTTGCCCATTTAATTCCATGATTAGTAGACTGCACAAAATGCAGAATTGTATAGCAAAGAAAGTATGTGAAATATGGCACACCATATTATTACAATGCTATTTTCATATTTAGACAACTTCAAACTGATATGACGGATTCAGAACCAAAAAAAGAAAAAGGTTCTTAAATAAACCAGCATTGATTTCTGTAAAAAAATTAATTAATGATCCTGCGTATGATCTGATTGATCATCATGAATTCATAATAATCTCAGGAGAGAAAACAAAAACAATCCCCTGAAATTAAGTCATACTTCAGAATCATAATCATCCTTAAAGAAATTGCATGGATCATCATCAACAATTAAACATCCAAGCTAATTAACATGAAATGTAACGGAAAATGAAGGACGATGAAAACACAAACCTTGTTTTTTTCTCCCTAAGAAGGAACGAAATTAAAGAATGGAAAGAAAAGAAAAAAGTAACCACAAAACAGAAATGAAATGGGAAATGGTTATGTTAGGTGTTAGTGTGTCAACCGAAAGCGCGTAATTGGTTATTGGCAAGAAAAAAAGGTAACGGTTTTGCACAGAGAGGAGAAAGGTGGGGGAGAGTCCCCACTCCCACCGAAAAGGAAGAGTAACAACTCTGTCAACCCTAACCCTAACTATGTAAAAATTGCAACCCCATCATTCTCGGATTTCGATTTTGGACCAACATTAACGAAATCCAAATATAGAATATGAGATTAGATTATCAATACACTAAAGTTAAACTCTATTTTTTTAAACAAAATGAAATAGCAAAATTTTAGTTTATCTGGACGTGCAACTTCATTTTATTCTATTTTTTTAGAATATTATTATTAGGGTCTTAGGTTTTGGACTTGAAAGTTGAAACAGATTGATGAACGAACAAAATATGTGATATCCATGGTTGAAACGACAAACCTCCATTTCAATCTCATCAGGTCACCAATGACAATCATCCATTCAAACCAGTACCATTCATCAGTCATCACTAACACCAAACAAGAAAATCCTAGTCAAAATTGAATACCAATACATTACACCAATTTTTCTTGTTTTAATTTTATAAATTTAAAGTTTTTAGTAGTCTTTTAGACTTATTAACTTTTTTCCTATTTTCTTATACGTTGTTTAAAGAATTTAATTTGTTAAAAAATTTTACACAGATAATAAATCTCACTAAAAAATTGTATAAAATTCTTTACACAGCATAATAAAATTAAGAGAAAATGATAAATCGATCATTAATTTGTTGGTTTGTGAATATTTAAGTCCTTAAAAATTTAAAAATATATTTAAGTTTCTAACTTCTTTAAAATCTAGACACATCGATTTCGAGTATAATTTGTTTCATTTTAAAAATTCTCTCGTGTGTATCCGTATCAATAAGGTCAGTATGATGGAAGTTATACTTGATTTTTTTCGTTAGGTCTGACAAATCTAAGTGAATATGAGGGATCAATATGTTTAGGATTTAAAAAGGTCAGGAAGTTAATTAAATGCATTTTTAAATTTTTGAGCACTTAAATGTTCACAGATCAACAAGTCAAGAACCTATTTGTTCTTTTTTCTAAAATTAAAAATGTTTAAATATAATTTTTTATAAATTATTTTAATCTTATAAATTTTGAGTCGAGTCAAGCTTTGGTTTTGACAAGATTGACTCATATTATAAATTAATGATCCAAACTTAAGTTTTGTAGAGGCTTTTCTTTATACTCGAGTTTGGTTTGTTTAAAGCCTACAAGCCTCTTTATAAAATAGGAGAGTCCCGCTACACATCCAAGTCATTTAGTTTATACTGTGAGACTTCTTCTTCTTCCTTCTCCTCCTCCTCCCCCTCCTCCTTTTTTTCATTATCGGCATCGTCACCACCACCATACCACCACATCCATCTCCTCCTCTTCCTTCTCCTCCTCCTCCTGTTTCTTTTTTATTTGAATTCTTTGATCTCCTCCTTCCTTTTCTTCTTCCTCCTCTATTATCATTATCGTCATCACCAACAATATCAATATTTTGCTAACATCTTTATTTATTCTGATTCTCTGTGGTGATCAAATGAACTAAAAATATTATCAAAACGAAACCATTGTATAATACCAAATGAACCAAAAATGGTCTATTATATAAATTCGAATTCAGAAATACTTGCGTTTCGAATGAATCGAAAATTAGCTCAAAATGAAACCATTGAATAATACCAAATGAACCGAAAATTGTCCATTATATAAATTCGAATTCGATGATAACGATAACGACAATATGTATTTGAAGAAGACAATGATGATGATGATGATGATGATGATGATGATGATGATGATGATGATGATGATGATGATGATGATGATGATGATGATGATGATGGAGGAGGAGAAGGATGAAAAGGAAGGAGGAGACGAAATTCCAATAAGAGGAGGAGGAGGAGGAAGAGGTGTTGGTGACGATGGTAACGAAATTGAAAAATAATAAAAAAGGAGGAGAAGAAGAAGAAGACGTAGTATCCAGAGTAAAGAAGAAGAAACACGTAACTCAAATCACTTGGATAAACTTGGATGGAAAATTGCTTGTATGTGAAGAATTACTCTTTTATAAATTAGAACTCAAAACAATACACTTAAAAAATCTAAATTCACCTTAAATTTATCCTAAAATTTATAATTCATTACTTGTAAAGTATATTTCATTTATAATTAATCGTTAGTCACATATCATAACCATATTTATAATTTATAAACATTTTTTTTGACAAAAAAACTACCATCTTAACTTATCTTGATTATTGATTTTTTTTTGTTTTGTGTTTAAAATA
>NC_029785.2:116193213-116200557 GCF_000816755.2 Arachis ipaensis | reverse complement strand
AAAGACACCTCCGATTTCGAGCGACATTGGCATTGCCGTTGTCCTTGATAGGCTCTCAGGCAGCCACTGTAACAACCTAGTTTTTGAGTACGCGAGGTCTTTTCTGAAGACACGGATTTCTCCGGAAGTTCAATAAAGGGAACACCTCTGCTGTACATCAGGCATCTTAATCCTCATTATCATTATGCCATCTTTAAGCCAGGACCTCTTTTGAGGCAAGCTCGACGACACAGTTACGAAGAACCTAGTTTTTGAACCGTATCGGTTTGGAGCTTTTGATTCTGGTTTCCGTAAATAGTTTCAGTTTGACGAACCGGACTTGATTCATGAGAGAAGAAAGATAATAGTATAATATTATCATTATATTAGTACTAGAAGCTTTTTGAATGATATTATAATATTACCTGATCTGTTTTAGTTAAAAATAGAAAATCGGTTTAACCGGGTTCACAGTTTAGTGGTGCAGCTTAGCACCAGCACTCTTTGATGACTTTAGCAATGCTAATGCTTCATCATAAATGTTCTATTCTCATATTAAATATGTTACTAGTGTCATTTATGCTAGTAGCTCAGAAAAGAATTTTTAGAGATATTTTTACAAGTGTTCCGATACATCTAGTTTTAGTAGTTATACACCTGAGATATTTTAATATTATTTTAATCCACCTCCAAGCCAACCAATCACAACTCACCCTACACCCCGAAGACCCCTAAGGCTGGTTCATTTACTCCTTGTGGCCGAAATTTTCAAGAGAGAAAAAGAGAGAAAAGTTCTTAGTTCCAAATCTTCAAAGCTTGATTTCTTTTGAACTAAAACTCAAATAAAAATTTTAATCTAATCAAAATGATCATCTCTTCTTTCTCTATATAATCACATGACTTATAAAGGCTGGAATCAAGGTGAGATGGCTGCACCATCTCCCTTTTGTTTCTGTTTCAAGGAAACATGCTTAAACATGTGTTTCTTGATGTTCTTCCTTAATGCTTCACTTGACTTGTGGGACAAGAAACGTTAATTTCTAGAAAGTTTAAGGTGATAAATCCCTTTCTAACATGATGAATGAGATTCGGTCAGTTGAGAATTTGTGGATTTAAAGTTGTTCTTGATGTGATTTAGGAGGAAAAAGAGCTTAAAGACCACCTAGAAACATAACCAAATTTGGAGCAGCAAATCAAGGTAGGATTTGGTGAAATTAATCTTGATTAATTGTGTTTGAGTTGTGTCATTATGATATGGTTTGGCTGTACTTGAAATTGATGGTTTATATGAGTGATTCTTGTTGAAAATTTGATGAAAATTTGATGAAATTTGATGAAATTCAAGCTATGAACTTGTGTTCGTGATGCAGCTGGAAATCAAAACCCTAGACCTTAAATAGGGGTTTAATTTGTGTTAAAATCAAGTAGAAAATATTGAGTTTTGGTGGCTGCTAATTTATTAAGAATTATAGTAAAAATCAGTTACTGAAAAGATTGAAAAACGAGTAAAAACAGAGAAAGAATCTGAAGAATTTACGAAGAACACGAAGAACACTTTAAGTGTGGTGAAGAACAGGCATTAGATCTTAAAAGGGCAAGGAAGTAAATATTTTGGTGTTTGGGGGTTTTGTAATTTCTAAAAGTTAGGATGGTTAAAGTAGAAATATTAAAAGTTACGGGTGGTAAAAAGTGAATTTGAAAGGTTAAAAGTTAAAAAGGGTAATTTTCGAAAATATATTAATAAAATAATAAATAATAATAAAATATTAAATATTAATATTAAATTAAAAATAACATTTTAATAAAAATAATAAAATAATACGGAAAAGACAGTTTTTCGTAAAAGTTTTAGAAAGACAACTTTAAGCATAGAATCTCAAAAGTACCTTCATAAAACACTTAGGGAGTGGTAATAACATATTAGTGAGGTAAAGATAAAGGAAAGATAAAAAGTTAAAGAAGAGACGAAAATCGAAGAAAAAGTCTATAAAGTTTTAATGACAGAATCAAACAGAGATTAGCAAACGAACTAGAAGCAACACAGTTAGTTCTTAAATTGCGCCTAAGGTTAAGTATAATATGAAAAGTTAAACTGTTTCAGTATAGACTTAATGAACCTATACTTGGGCAGGCTAACTATTCATACCGAAATTCACATAAGCTTTAAATACATATGTTAAACAGAGAAATCAGAGCAGAGCAGAGAGACACAGAAAAAAGAGTAACCAGAGAAGATTAAAGAGATAAAGAAGAGAAAAGAGTAACCAGAGCAGAGTAAAGAGATAAAGAGAAAAAAGTAATATAGATATATAGAAAAGAGTAATCAGAGCAGAGTAAAGAGATACAGAGAAAAGAGTAACCAGAGCAAAGAGACAAAGTGAAAAGAGTAATATGATAAAGAGATTAGAGAACAAGCAAAGGGTCTGTTGAAAGGTCATTTGTAGCATTAAAGAAACTTCAGAGATATTTGTATGTTCATCTGCTGCATTGAGGCAGTCAGATAGATGGTGGTGCGGCCACTGAGAACGCTTTTCTGGGATACTTAGCTATAATTCTATTCTATAAGACAAAGGTTGCTTACAGAGGTATCGAGATACACACAGTTAAATAGTACTCCTGTAAGACAGAGGTTGCTTACAGTGAGTGTGTTGTGCTCCTATAAGACAAAGGTTGCTTACAGTGAGTGTGTTGGGCGTATATCGGCTAATACGTGCCGCCTTGCAAGACAAAGGTTGCTTGCAGCGAATACCCTGCAAGACAAAGGATGCTTGCAGTGAGTATTGCTAACAGGAAAGCCTTATCCAGACAGAGGTTGCTGGGTAACGTCGGGAGCGGGTTAGTAACTGACAAATGAGCTCATTACCTGCACTAGGGCTAGACATGCATCATACTTGGTTCTGCATTTTCTCTGTTATGATTGGTGTATGAATGTATGCTTTCTTTGTTTGTATTCTATTATCTGTGTCTGTGTTTTATTTTTTTGTATTCTTCTGTTTGTGTTCTATTTTTTGTTTTCTCTATTTTCTCTATTTATGTGTATCTTCTGTTTACCACTTCTCTATATTCTACTATTTGTCTGCTAAATGACACAGAATTAATGAACTTAACTAATAAGCCTGACCCTACTAAGAACTCCCTAGTTCTTACCCCTTCTCTCTCCCTCTCCCCTTCAGATGGAAGCATGAGTACCCTTCCGTAGTTCGCTGATGACCGTTTGTAAAGAGGATTCTGCTCTAGGTAGTCTTCTCAGTCTAGGGTGAATCTCGTTCTCTGTTTATATGTATATACTGTGAGACCAGCCAACGTCTGCATCCCGTTTGTATGCGAACTTTAACCTAAATCCTGTGTACGAGACTCTTGTTATGTAGCTACTTGATCAGGTACCAGAGAGACGTCATATGGCAATGTCTAATTGTGTAAAGGAGTAGTAGATGATGTTCCACCTTTTGATGACGTTGCACCTGACTTGAGTTTTGAAGACTTAGAACGTAGTTTCCCTCGCTTTAGTAGTTTAGAGGGACTAGGTGAGTACAGAGTCTAGGCTAGCCTGGGTGCCAGCTTAGGGATTTCTTGAACAGGTCAGGGCCTAGGATGTTGTATGTATTTAGTTATTATCTAGCTATATCTAGGGGTGTTTTAACTAAAAGTCTATACTCTAATAAAGGCTGGATCACTGAATGTTGTCAACTGCTTGAGATGTATTTATGTATTGTTGTTTATAACTATTTTATCTGTTATTATTTGTGAATTGATTATGAATGATTCTATTTATTAATCCAAACGTTTTTAAAAAAAAGTATCTCGCAAAATAACTACGCTTTTAACAACGAATCAGACTCATATAATAAATAATAGATAATAATTAGGAAGACAAGTTGCTAGTGCTCAGTTTCTAGTATGATCATGACGTACCAGAAATTGGATCGTTATAATTTGGTATCAGAGCAATTCGTTCCGAATAGAGCCTAGGGAGTGGACTGACTATGCTTCATTGCATACTCTGTTGTGTGTCTCATGCTTATAGGATATCTCAATGATATGTGTTGCATAAACGTTTCTGTGTTTTCATTTTGGGAATGTTCACACTTAACTTGAAGTATTGAGACTGATCACCTTAATAACGGTTGTTTGGTGTGAACAGGACTACTATGAGATCACGGAGAAGGAGCGCGCGGGGAGAAACCCTTAGTGATAACCGAAAGAGGGAACAAGAAACCTTTATGGCTATGACGAACACTGTAGCTAAGGCAGTGCGTGAGGCTGTGATGGCTGCTGCTAGGGATGTTGAGCATCTTAGAGTGAGAAATGGAAATGGAAACGAAAACGGAGAGGATAATGGAAACAATTTGGCTGATCCAACGCATCTTGATAAACCCATGATCCTTGCTACTTTTCTGAAAGTGAATCCGCCTAAGTTCAAAGGTACACTCGTTTCAATTGATGCTGACAATTGGTTCCGAGGTATCGAGCGATCACTACGAGCACAACATGTTCTGGAAGGCCAACATGTGGAGTTTGCTACTTATATGCTCGAAGGAGAGGCTGAGTACTGGTGGCAAGGGATACAGCAACTGCTGCAACAAAATGAAGGTGACATTCTGATGCTGGCAGAAATTGGCGAATTAAAAATTGTTGAAATATGTACGTTGCAAGTATAGTTCTTAACTCGTCAGAAATCCGCCTATCAATTTAGAAAGGTGTCACAGAAAATTGAATTTAAAATACTGGGAGTATGAATTCCAGGTCGTCTCCTAACGAGTTGCAGAAAAGTGTGCTATTTTATTAATCAGAGGTTTTCAAAAAAAAGGTTTTAATTGGGCAAACGGGAATTTAAATTGATGAATTTGAATAATGTAAATAAAAGTCTTGACTGGGAATTGATTAGTTGGAATTCCTATTATTGTTGGAATGCTCTCAGGATTAATTGACAATTAAAGGTTATCCTGTTTAGTTATCCTTCACTAGGTGAAGGAAAGTTAAACAAGTTGGAATACTACGTCCGTTCACAAGTTGCAATCCACTTAATTAAAATGGATTGGTGTTAGTGATTAAGAGGCAATCCAACCATAAACCCAATTACAACTTTTCTTTCAAGCCTTCCAACTCAAGGGTTCCTTTCAATCAATTCCCCATCAAGTTAGGGAACTACTCACTCATAAAGGTAAAATTCATAGCATATAAAAAGGAATTAAGGAAAGACATTGTAAATAAAATTAAAATAGTCAATTAAAAATAAAAAGTGATCCCTGTATTAAATATCCCTAAGAATATTCCAAGGGTAAAATTAAACAAAGCAAAGAACACAGAAGAGTAAGACCAAGTAAAGAAAACGAACTAGAATGACGAAGTCTTGATGAGGTAATAACTCTTCTCAATATCCCAAACTATGAATGTAAAATAATAATCCTAAAAACTATGAATGTGTAGAGAGAAAAACCTAGAGGAGGAGTAAAACTAGATCTAAAACTAAAATTGTGTAGAATGAATATTGTCCTTGGTTTCTGCATGTTCTCTGGCTCTAGTCTGTTGTTTCAGGCCGAAAACTGGGTCAAGATAGGGCCCGAAATCGTCCCCAGCAAATCTGCAAATTATGCAGATCGCGCACGTCACGCGATCGCGTCGCTCATGCGGACGCGTCATTCGCATTTCTGCTTTGCCACGCGGACGCGTCGTCCATGCAGCCGCGTCACTCGTGCTATTCCATGCCGCACGGTCGCGTCATCCATGCGGCCGCGTCGCTTCAAATTGCCCTCTTCCGTGCGGTCGCATCATCCATGCGACCGCGTCGCTTCTCGCTGGTCATCTCCTCAATTTCTTGTGTTCCTTCCATTTTTGCAGGCTTCCCTTCCAATCTCCAACTCATTCATGCCCTATAAAGCCTGAAACACTTAACACATAGATCACGGCATCAAATGGAATAAGGGAGAAATAAAATACATAATTAAAAGTCTCTAGGAAGCAAGTTTTCAACCATAAAACATCTTTAGGAAGGAAATACAAATGCATGCTTATTTAATGAATAAGTGGGTAAAGATCATGATAAAACCACACAATTAAACACAATATAAACCATAAAATAGTGGTTTATCAACCTCTCCACACTTAATCATTAGCATGTCCTCATGCTTAATTGAAGGAGATAATAAATGAAATGAGTAAGAACATGTAAAACCTATGAAATGCAATGCAACCTATATGTATGAATGCAACTATATGATTCTTGTCCACTTGATCAAAAGTAAGTAAGTTCTTCAAAATATTTATAAGTCAAATTCTACTAATTCAATTCTTATAAAGTAAGAGCAGATAAAAATGCAAGAGGATAGCTCATGAAAGCAGGGAACATGAAAATTCAAGCATTGAACCCTCACTGATGATGTATGTACGCTCTAATCTCTCTAGTGTATAGGGTAATCACTCTATCCTTCTCTAATCATGTTTTCAAACTTTTGTTCTTCTCCTAACCAATCAACAACAGTTAATATACCAATGCGAACATCATGATGTCTTTTCAAGGTTGTAATGGGGCCAAGGTAGGTAGGGATACATGTATGGTCAAGTGAGCTTATAAATTGAATCTTTGATTAACCCAAGCTTCAACCTAACCTATATAACTTGCGTAATCTTAGAATTCATACATAGCTACCCAGAATTCTCCTTTTACATTCCATACTCATGTATCAATTTTTTATTTTAATTTTTATCATATGTGCATTGACTTTTGAATTCTTAAATTGGGGTAATTTTGTCCCCTTATTTATTTATTAGATATTTTTGGATTTTTTTTGGATAAGTGAGTTTAAACAAATAATGGCCTCAATCATGTGCAAGTATATAAATATAATAAATATTGGACATATAGAATGAAACAAAATACAGATTACAATCATAGAGAAGTAAACACACAGGAATAAAATAATTATGGTTAAATAATGTAACCATGCATAAAGGCTTAAATCTTCACAGGTTGTGTGTTCTTTAGCTCAAACATCATGTTCCAAATATATAACTCCAAGCAAATTTATCATAAAAATTTTAAAATTAGTGAAATTTTGTTCCAAAGATAGAGTCTTAGAAGAAACTTATTGTCTTTTCAATCAAGTAGAGCATGCGTGCAACTAACCTATTACTATGCAATTTATCTATTCTATAAAAGAAAGAAAAAACTAACTAAAATATCCTAATTTATTGGTGCTAGGGAAGAGAAGTTACCTCCGGAAGTCAGGTACTGACCGACCTCCCCACACTTAAGGCTTTGCACTGTCCTCGGTGCCATCTGTCAGGAACAGGGGTGGGCTGGGTGGGCTGGTACCACAGTCAGGACCATCATGGCTCCCTGTGCTGGTAAAGAAAGTGGAGTCCGGG